>NC_140502.1:23394720-23434720 GCF_964271855.1 Acomys minous | reverse complement strand
AAAGAATCCAGCCCCAGATTCTTTTCCTAATGTGTGGCAGTGCCAGGGCCTCACGGCATCATATGTGTAAAAGGTGTTCTGTCACTGACCTTTGCCGCTGCCCTTGGTGCTACGTGTGTGTGTGTGTGTGTGTGTGTGTGTGTGTGTGAGAGAGAGAGAGAGAGAGAGAGAGAGAGAGAGAGAGAGAGAGAGAGAGAGAGAAAGAAATTGTAGATGTATAGGTATGCTTGTGTCTGACTATGCACAGGCACAAAGTGAGAAATGTGTGATTTACTTTAAAAATTGACTTGAGGATAAAGTTTTACCTAAAACTAGTTGATGTAGGATCAGGCCTTCTGTTCTCTGTGGACCCAGGTATGTGGGGGCTCACGTGAACAGGAGCTGTGTAAAGTTGGTTGTTACCAGAGGTAGAGAAATCTATTCTGTTTAAAGATGGGAAGGTGCGTGGCCCCGGTGAGGGGCCTGGGATTCTGGGGTTGCAGGTTCACAGGTGAGGGGACTGGGGCTGTGGAGGGCATGAACACAAGGGGAGCACGCAGAACCCAACCCAAATGGAACCCCAAACCCCTAAACTTTTCCCTTTGCATGTCTGCCTCAGGGTCTTTTTTCAGGGGGTGGGGTTGTTTGTTTGTTTGTTTTTGTTTTTAGAGGCAGGGTCTCTCTGTGTAGCCCTGGCTGTCCTGGACTCACTTTGTAGACCAGGCTGGCCTTGAACTCACAGCGATCCACCTGCCTCTGCCTCCCGAGTGCTGGGATTAAAGGTGTGCGACACCACCGCCCAGCTTCAGGGTCTTATGTAGCCCAGGCTGGCCGGGAACTGACTGTGTAGCTAAGGATGACCTTGAACTCCTGAACTCCTGATCCTTCCTCCACCGCTTCCCTGAACTACAGGCGTGCGTCACACGCCCAGTTTGTGCAGTGCCAGGGAACCCAGGGCTTCATGGCTGAGAGGCAAAGCGTCTACACACCAAGCGTTTATCCCCGGCCTTTTGTTTTGTTTTAAGACAGTCTCGCTTTGTCTCCGGGCTAGTGCGTAGCTCATTATTTTTATTACACTTACTTATATATGTATATGTGTGGGGGGCGGGTGCAGCCGTGCAGCGGACGACTCTGTGGGAGTCAGGGCTCTCTTCCCACCAGAGAGCCACACGGTGAGTGCAGATGGTAGAACCGGGGTGCACCTGGGAGCATGGAGGGACAGAACCGTGCTCTGCAGAGCTCAGGGCTGTGCCAACCAGAATGAAGTGAAGGCTTGGGTAGGGGCGTGAGGTCACGGGGTCAGGGGTCGGGCAGGAAGATAGGAAGAAGGAGCTAGGCCACGCCCTGATGGCAGTGGAGAGTTGGGGACAGATTAACAGCAGAAGTGGGGTCAGCAAGGCCCCCTCCATGACTCACTCATCACTTCTCTCCACACAGTGACTCCCATGGACTGTGGCAGCGGCAGTGGCACGTGGAGCCGCAGTGGGCCACCGAAGAAGGAGGAGCTGGTTGGGGGCAAGAAGAAGGGCAGGACATGGGGCCCCAGCTCCACCTTGCAAAAGGAGCGGGCGGGAGGAGAGGAGAGGTGAGCGCGGGTGCTGCCCTCCTCCCCTGTGCCTGCCCGGCCTCGCCTGACCCTGGCCCCCTGTGCCTGCCCGGGCCTCGCCTGACCCTGGCCCCCTGTGCCTGCCGGGGCCTCGCCTGACCCTGGCCCCCTGTGCCTGCCCGGGCCTCGCCTGACCCTGGCTCCCTGTGCCTGCCCGGCCTCGCCTGACCCTGGCCCCCTGTGCCTGCCCGGCCTCGCCTGACCCTGGCCCCCTGTGCCTGCCCGGGCCTCGCCTGACCCTGGCTCCCTGTGCCTGCCGGGGCCTCGCCTGACCCTGGCCCCCTGTGCCTGCCCGGGCCTCGCCTGACCCTGGCCCCCTGTGCCTGCCGGGGCCTCGCCTGACCCTGGCCCCCTGTGCCTGCCCGGGCCTCGCCTGACCCTGGCTCCCTGTGCCTGCCCGGCCTCGCCTGACCCTGGCCCCCTGTGCCTGCCCGGCCTCGCCTGACCCTGGCCCCCTGTGCCTGCCCGGGCCTCGCCTGACCCTGGCTCCCTGTGCCTGCCCGGGCCTCGCCTGACCCTGGCCCCCTGTGCCTGCCCGGCCTCGCCTGACCCTGGCCCCCTGTGCCTGCCCGGGCCTCGCCTGACCCTGGCCCCCTGTGCCTGCCCGGGCCTCGCCTGACCCTGGCCCCCTGTGCCTGCCCGGGCCTCGCCTGACCCTGGCCCCCTGTGCCTGCCCCGGCCTCGCCTGACCCTGGCCCCCTGTGCCTGCCCGGGCCTCGCCTGACCCTGGCCCCCTGTGCCTGCCCGGGCCTCGCCTGACCCTGGCCCCCTGTGCCTGCCCGGGCCTCGCCTGACCCTGGCCCCCTGTGCCTGCCCGGGCCTCGCCTGACCCTGGCTCCCTGTGCCTGCCCGGGCCTCGCCTGACCCTGGCCCCCTGTGCCTGCCCGGGCCTCGCCTGACCCTGGCCCCCTGTGCCTGCCCGGGCCTTGCCTGACCCTGGCTCCCTGTGCCCCCTGCAGGCTCAAGACCCTGGGGGAAGGAAGCAAGCAGTGGTCCTCAAGCGCCCCCAACCTGGGCAAATCCCCCAAGCACACCCCCATGGCCCCAGGCTTTGCCAGCCTCAATGAGATGGGTAAGAGGCCGTGGGTACTCTGGGGAGTGGTGGGGGCGGAAGAAATCCTGGATGAAGGAGCATTGCCCAGGCGTAGGTGAGACGTGCCCGGAAGAGGAGATGGCAGCCATTGGCCTGGGGTTTGGCCCTCGTTTTCATTTTCTCCCCATGGCCTTGGGGAAAGAGATTTGCGCATGACAACTTAGTGGCATCCGGAGAGTGGGAGTCTTGCTGTTGGAGGTCGCTGAGGGAAGGTGAGAAAAGGCAGGGGCAGCCCAGTGACGGACCTCTCCGGTTGCAGAAGAGTTTGCGGAGGCAGATGAAGGCAACAGCGTGCCCCCTTCCCCCTACTCCACCCCGTCCTACCTCAAGGTGCCTCTGCCGGCCGAGCCCTCTCCTTGCCTGCAGGCGCCATGGGAGCCGCCAGCTGTGACCCCCTCCCGGCCAGGACACGGAGCTCGCAGGCGCTGCGACTTGGCGCTGCTGGGCTGCGCCACGCTGCTGGGCGCCGTGGGCCTGGGCGCTGATGTGGCCGAGGCTCGCGCAGGGGACGGGGAGGAGCAGCGGCGCTGGCTGGACAACCTCTTCTTCCCGCGCCCGGGTCGCTTTCCTCGGGGTCTCAGCCCGACCGGGCGCCCCGGGAATCGCCGCGATGACACAGCCCCCGGCTTGGGCCTGGCACCCTCAGCCACCCTGGTATCGCTGTCCTCTGTGTCCGATTGCAACTCGACGCGCTCCTTGCTGCGCTCGGACAGTGACGAGGCTGCCCCCACCGCGCCCTCCCCTCCGCCCTCTCCACCCGCCTCCTCGCCCAGCACCAACCCCCTTGTGGACGTGGAGCTAGAAAGCTTCAAGAAGGACCCCCGCCAGTCTCTCACACCCACCCACGTCACCGCCGCCCACGCCGTGAGCCGCGGACACAGGCGGACTCCGTCGGATGGGGTGCTGAGGCAGCGGGAGCCGCCTGAGCTCCCCAACCACAGTGAGTGCGGCCTGCGTAAGCCACCTGTCTCCTTCCGAGCATCTGCTGCTCCAGCTGCTGGGGTGGGGTGGGGGCCGGACAGCGCGAGGCCTGGGATGTCTGAGACAGGATAAGCTGGGAGGTGGCCTGCGAGGGCAGGGTAAGTGACTTGACGGCAACCGGAAGCCTTGGTAGCTCTCAGCACTGTCCCGCCTGCCCGTTTAGCCACTAATACGATGGCATGGTCAGGAGTGACTTGTGCCCTGCAGGCCCCGGGTTCTGTTTGATGGCTCCTGTGGTCGCATTTGACTCTCTGCCCCAGCAAGGTGCTGTTTTGATCACTTTTCAGAGATGAAGGCTTGAGCTGGGTGTGGTGGCACACGTAAGAGTCCCAAGCCAGCCTGTCGCAAACTTTTGTAAAGACCATCTTCCAGATGGATGAGCCATTGCAAGCCGTGGGGACCTGCCCACGGTCAAACGCAGGGTTGCTCATGGCTGCGGCCTTACCAGGAAATGTTTCAGGAGAAGCCAGTAACACCACTGTGCAAGGATGAGTGTTGCCTTAGAAATGGCACCCTTTGCCCCAGCCCCTCACAGCATGTGGTCCTCTCTCCCTAGGTCCTCGAGACCCCCTGGACTTTCCTCGCCTGCCCGACCCCCAGGCCCTGTTCCCCACCCGACGCCGGCCCCTGGAGTTCCCTGGTCGTCCCACCACCCTCACCTTTGCCCCAAGACCCCGGCCAGCTGCCAGCCGCCCCCGCCTGGACCCCTGGAAACTGGTCTCCTTTGGCCGGACACTCAACAGCGTCTCCCCTCCCAGCAGGCCAGACGCTCCAGAGAGCCCTGGGCCGCCCAGCGCGCAGCCCACGCTGCTGGACATGGACATGGAGGGCCAGAGCCAGGACAGCACAGTGCCCCTGTGCGGGGCCTACGGCTCTCACTGAGCCCTGCTCACCCACCCGCCTGGGCAGCCATGAATGTAGCGCCCCAGGCATAGCCACAGCCCACCATTTGCCAAGGTGGGGGAGCTCCTGGGCAGGATACCCACTCTATTTATTGGGGAAGGGGGAGGGAAGGACACTTAATTTATTCCTTTGTACCCCAGGGGATGGAGCTCTGAGCCCACCCTGCTGTGGGGAGAGGGGGGGCAGGGATACTCAGGGACAGGACATTGTGGGGGACTTGGCACAAACGGCAGCATTAAAGGTAACCCCTGCCCCCTACCAAGCTTGGCTGTGTGCACTTCCCCAGCCTGGGCCCTGACACTGACTTAGCCCACAATGGGGCACCTTTAAGCCCCACACTTCCTCCCTGGGCCTCTGGGTCTCTGAGGAAGTGAGGCCCGGGTATGGATCCCTCCTTCATCCCCAAAATAAGACCACACCAAGGAGACAGCAGCGACAGGCGCTTTACCAGTAAACACATGAGCCAGGGGAAGTTGCCTGGAGAGGTTGGAGGGAACAGGGTAGAGCCGCCTCTTGGCCTCAGCCCAGAACATTCCGAGCTGGGCCTCCAGTCCCCCCATCACTGTCTTCCCTCTGCAGGCTACACCGGTTCATCTTCAACTGAGTCAGCTGGATGTAGCGGAGAACGTTGGTGTCTGCGGGGGGGGGGGGGATGGGGGGACAGGAACATTATCTGGGTGTCCTGAGGCATCAGCAATGTCCTCATGACCTCAGCTCACAGTGGCTCCACCCCCAGCACGTCAGCTGTAGCCAGCACCCAGAGACATTTCACACACACACCCCACCTCACGCTCTGCTGGGAGCTGGGAGCGGCTCCTGTCACACCTCCACGCACTCCCAAGTGACAACTGTTCTCACCCAACCGCTTCACAGGAAAGCTAATCTTGCCTCTTCGCTCCCACAGCCCGGCATGCAGCACCTGCTGTGTTCCCCCCTCGGGGGCTTGTTTCATGTCTGCACACGCACAGGGACACCCTGACTTGACTTGACCAAGGGCCAGGGACAAATGTTCTAAGCAGATGAGTAGGGGGCAAAAGGGTGGCGGAGGAGCCGAGTGTTCCGCAGGAGGGAGTGAAGGAATATGGGGGGGGGGGAGTGCGTTCAAGGCCGTCATAGGTGAGCGGAGAGAAACACCAGTGGGTCAGTGGGTCAGGGATGTAGCCCAGTTGGTAGGGCGCTTCCTTTGTACGTGTGCATGTGGCCCGGTAGGGTAAACGTCAGAGGAGCAGCATGGGTGACGGTGGATGGATGATGGACGGGCCGGGCCGTATGAGGAGTCTTAGGTGACCAGAGAGCTTGTCCAGAGCTGGCAACAGCACTTCCCGGGGTAGTTTGCCTCTGCCCTGGTTCTCCCGCCCTGGTTTCCTCTGCTCTAACGCCCAGCCCAGCCCAGCCCTGCAGCTCACCTGTGGGCTCCCGGCTGCGGGCGTCCTGCAGGTAGCGCAGCGCGCGCGCGTAGTCACCCAGGTGGTAGAAGGCAATGCCAGCGCGATAGGTGGCCTTGAAGTTGCCCTGCTGTTTCTCCAGCACCTTGAGACAGTACTCGCGCACGCGTTCGTAGTTCACCAGCTCCGACTGCAGGAGGCAAGCTGCGGGGATGCGGAGGCCGCGCTCTCAGACGCTGCCGCCCCGCCCCGCACCCCGGGAACTCACACGACCTCGGCCTAAGGGGTTGCTCCGGCCACCGGGGGACACCAGCTGACTGGGCCGCTAGTACAGGCTCTATCTGCGCCGCCGCTAGAGGGCGCAGGGCAGACGCGTCAGAGGCAAAATAGCTGGCGGTTTCCCAAACGATTGCGGAGGTGAGGGAAGCAGCCGGCGCAGGGGAAGCCTTTCTAACCTTGGCTCACGTGCGGCCGGTGGGAATAGAAACGAGCCGCCGGGGGAAGTGGGGCTGGGAAGACCAAGCCCAGAGCCCACCAGCCAAGCCCCCTGCTTCTTCCATCCAAGAAGCCCTGTCCGTCTACTCCCAACTCCGGTCCTCATCAAGTTCCGAAGTCTCTCCAGTAGGACCACAGCCCTGACTCCTTCGGCCTCCAGCCGCCGCCCTTAGGCCCTAAGGCCTCCCGATTGCGCCTCTCCTCCCACCTGTGTCACCCACGTTCTCTGCGCCCCGCCCCCACGACCCCCGACGGCCCCGTTACCAGTAAGGGAGTCGTAACATTCAACCTCCGTGTTCTCCACCAGGCGCCGCTGCTCCTCGCTGAGGCGGGCGGGCCCCGGGCTGGTGGGGGGTCCTGGGGACGGGGCGGGCAGGCCGCCGGGGCGAGCCCCCTGAGCCGCCTTCAGCTGAAGCAGCGCTCGGTGGTACTTGCCAATGGCTTCTCGGAACTTCTTCTCTCGGTAGCAGCGCTGACCCTCCGTCTTGAACGCCACGGCGGCCCGCAGGCTGCTGTCGAGCGCCGTGGCCAGGCCCCCAGACGGCTCTGGGGCAGGACCCGACCGAGCCGAGCCATGGCGAGGCGCTGAGCCGGGGCCCGGCGGGGAGAGGGCGGGAGGCGGGCGCGGTGGAGGCTCCGGGGCAGCGCTGAGCATCAGCACCGGGGACAGCGCGCCGCGCTGCATTGTGGGAAACTCCTGCGGCCGCCGCTGCAGCTACCGCATCGCCCCCCGCGGGGCCGGTCCCCACCCTTTCTCCGCCCCCGCATCTCTGGCTGCCGTCTGCCGGCTGCCCCCTATGGGTCTAGAGAAGCCCCTCCAGACTCCCCCTCGCTCACCCTCAAATCAGCCTGCGTCTAGCTGTTCTGGCGCCTTTCCCACAGTCCTTACCCTCCCACCAGCCTGCATGCTTTCCCGGAGATTTCTAGAAGAAACCGAGCGGGCAGACATCGTTTTCGTGGAAAGCTGGTTTTCAGCCCACCAGTCATTTGGCATGTTGGATAAGAACACAGGACAGGGAGGCAAGCTGCCCAGATTCAAACCCCTACTTTTTTTCCCTCACTACTGTATGATTCGGACAGTCCCCCCCAAATTACCTGTAGTCCTTTAGTGCGGAACAATAGTACACACGTTGGAATAGATTATTTATGTAACAAATAGCCATTGCTCAGTTTCTGTCCTGGGAGTGCTGGGGCCATGATAAGAAGAACAGGAGCTAAGCGGGGTGCCACCTGCCTGTAATCACACTCTAACATCTGAGGCAGGAGTGTGGAAAGCTTGAAGTCAACCTGGTGCTGTAGAAGGAATTCCAGAGCAGCCATGGGATGCAAGGAAAGGAGAGGGGGGGGGAGGTAAGGAAGATGGGAGAGAATGGGAGAGGAAAAAGAATTATTTAGATTCTGTCTGTACCTCCTCGGTGCGCAGTCTGTTGTGGATGAGGCCGGAGAGCACAGGGAAAGGTTCATGGCCAGGACAGAGAAGTCCACAGGAGACATCCGCCCTGAAGTGGGTTTGGGCACTTCCGGGAGGAGGGGCGACTCTGCAGCCAGAGCATCCTGCCCCTTGCCTTCCCTCACTCCCAGAAAAGCCATTGAGAAGGTGACAGTGTCCACTGCCAACCCAGAACCACCAGCACAATAAGGACAGCCAAGTAACCATGGCTGGGCAATGGTGGCGCATGCCTGTAGTCCCAGGGCTCACGAGACAGAGGCAGGAAGAGCCCTGTGGTTTCCAGGAGAGCCTGTTCTAAGACAATGTTTCATGTCAGCCAGAGCTACACGGTGAGACCCTGACTGAAAGAAGAAGAAGAAGAAGAAGAAGAAGAAGAAGAAGAAGAAGAAGAAGAAGAAGAAGGAGAAGAAGAAGAGAGGAGGGAGGAGGAGGAGGGGAGGGAGAGGAAGAGGAGGAGAAAGGGGAAGGAGGGGGAGAGAGACGGGAATCTTTTTATTGTGGGCAAGCAAAATCGCTGTGAAAGCACTGGCCACCAAAACCTGACCACTTGAGTTCCATGCATGGAACCAACTCCTGAAAGTGGTCATCTGACTTTCTTTCTACATGCTATAGCACATGTGTGTCATGTGCAAACACACACACACAATTGTAAATTTAAAAATCTTTAAATCTTTTCAGATTATTACTATGTGTTTCTTTTCCAGGATACTCCTATGCAGCCAAACAAACAAACGAAAAAACAAGCAAACAAAAAAATCTCACTATTTGCTGAGGGGGACTTTGCGCTCCAGATCCTGCTTTTACTTTCCCGGTGTTGGCATCACAGGCACATATCCCCATGCCTGGAGTTTATGCGATGTTGGAGAGTGGATCCAAGGCTTTCAAGTATGGTAGGTGCTCTACCAACTAAGCCACACCCCAGGCCTCAGATAGGAAAGACCTTCACAGGCCCGCACGTGTGCTGTGTTGGATTAAAACTATCTAGCTAGGGGCTAAAGAGGGGGCTCCAGGGTTAAGAGCTCTTGCTGAGTTTCCAGCGAGCTCGGGTTCAGTTCCTCGAACCCACGTGGTGGCTCACAACCGCACGCAACCTCAGTTCCAGGGGATCCAACGCCCTCTTCTGGCTTTCAAGAGCACCTGCACTTACATGTGCAACTTCACTCAGACACACATGAATAAATAAATCCTTTAAAACACTGAATTACCCAAGAGTGATGACACATGCTTGTAATCCCAGAACCTGGGGGGCTAACACAGGAACACTGTGACTTTGAGGCCAGCCTGGCATACTTATCACCTATATTTGATGCATACATATATGCATGTACAAACACAGCAATGTGTGGTAGTATCAAGAGGTGTTTTGGAATCCTAGGTCTTCAGTCAGTTTAACAGAGTTTGAAGAGCCTGCCACTAGACTGAGGCATTATTCTTTGTAAATAGGGCAGGCCTAGTTTGTCCACTTTTCTCACTCATCCTTAGCAGTTTCTTCCCACCCTTTTGTTTTTGTTTTTGTTTTTTTGTTTTGTTTTTTTCCAGACAGGGTCTCTCTGTGTAACCTTGGCTGTCCTGGACTCACTTTGTAGACCAGGCTGGCCTCGAACTCACAACGACTCACCTGCCTCTCTGCCTCCTGAGTGCTGGGATTACAGGCCTGCGCCACCACGCCAGGTCCCTCTTCCCGCCTCTTAAAAGAATCCCAGCTTTTTCCTGAAGAGCAGCCCTAGGGAAGCCCGCCAGTGCCCCCTGGTGGAAGAATTTAGCAAGAGAGTTGCTGAGATTATCCAGAGGCATGGGGGGTGAGGGGTTGGGGGGACAGAATTTAACCAATCAAAATCGAGCCTGGGAAGTTGGACCAATGTGGATGGAGAGCTCGCTAAGTAAAAGAAATTCTTTTTATTGAATTAGAAAACGACCAACAGCTGGGCGGGGGTGGCACACGCCTTTAATCCCAGCACTCAGGAGGCAGAGGCAGGCGGATCTCCATGAGTTTGAGGCCAGCCTGGTCTACAAAGTGAGTCCAGGACAGCCAAGGCTACACAGGGAAACTGTCTCGAAAAAAAGAAAGAAAGAAAGAAAGAAGGAAAGAAAGAAAGAAACATACTTTGGGTTTGTTTTGGGTAAGGCTGCTGGCTGCTGAGCAGCTACCAGGCTAGTGCCCCGGACCTGGGACCCGCTCAGTACCTGAGCAGAACAGCAGGGGACCTAGGAGCGCCTGGGGGCTCCAAGGAAGGGAACTAGAGGTTTGGGCTAAGAAGACAGATTAAAGTAAGTCCCTGGAGTTAGGGGTGGCTGGGGCACGTGACTAGGGGATACCAAGGAAGGGCAGTCACACCTCATTCTCCCGTAAGGATGCAGCTAGAGGGGGCCAGAGTCCAAGGGAAGTAAAGTGGAGCTGAGCGTGGACACTTCACCCTGCCGTCCCTCCACCTGGGGCGGGGGCGGGCAGGGGGGACACAGCCGGGGGAGAGGGTGGTTGTAGGAAGAGGGGAAGGTTGCATAGGTAGAACCTGGGGCTTCCGGCTTCCTCTAAGGCTATGCCCCAGCCCCTCACTGGAAGGTTCTATGGAAAAGCACCCCGAGGCCAGGTTGAGAGTCCCCAAGAATGCGCAAACACTCCCAGACAAAGACAATGGATCCCCAAAGCTAGGCAGACAAGACGCTGTATTTTCACCTACTCAGAAAAATAAACAAGTATCGTCCCTATATATGGTGAAGATAGTCTCTAGGCTGGTAGACTCGCCCGGGGGACACCAAGGCCATCACCTGTGAAGTGCTGGGCCAGCCTGGCGCTCACCATGGTGACCGACACCATCACCTGTGAAGTGCTGGGCCAGCCTGGCGCTCACCATGGTGCACGTAGTTCGCTCAATGACCTGGTTTGCAGCCTTTCCAATAGGGAGGCTCCGGGAAATCAGTGGCAAAGAGAATCTCACCTGGGGCAAAAAACTAGGCCTCTACACACCCTCCACGGCCACGGAGTGCGGGCCATGCCCTTGTCCTTCAGCATCTGGGAGGCGGGGGTGGGGTGGGGGGATCCGGGGGAGGGGGGGAAGGGGGGGACGCGGGGGATGGGAGGGAGCTACTCCTGGCCAGAGCAGCCAGCAGCCCAAGGAAGAGCAGCGGGCCTGGAAGACAGAGACCGACGGATGGCAGAGCGAGGCGGACTGTCTCGGACGCTCTGCTCTGGAGCAGTGGGGATGGATGGTCCAATTTCCAAACTTAAGTTTCCTAATCTGTAAAATGGACCCATAGACTTAAGTCCGCAAGTCGTGGGTAAAGTCGCCTTCAGCATTCGACTGACCTGGTTTGGCACAGTTGTGTCTTTTAAACGCTTATTTATTTTATTTTACTGGTATTTAGCGTAGGCGTGGGGTGGTTTTGACCGAGTGTGTGCCTGGGCACCGTGGGCCTGGTGCCTGTGGAGACCGCGAAAGGGTCTTGGATCCTCTTGAACAGCTCTTTAACCCATAAGCCACCTCACCCCGGCACATTCCCCTTTTAAAAGTCTCCACGTAACCCGGGCTGGCCTCTAACTCAGAGTCCTCCTCCCTCAGCCTCCCGAGTGCCGAGGCTGCCACAGCCGCCTTCCCCCTTCATTTCCTCATCCACCGAGCGGAGCTGCGGGCCGTGAAGGCGCGGAGCAAGTCAGACCACTAAACTCAAGTCGGACGTCTGAGTTCTGCCAGCCGCCTTGACAAACACCAGCCCCGCTCCGCACCTCACGCAGGTGATCCCTACGTCATTTCTTGGGGTTCCCCCGGCCCCCCGGCCCCCTCAAAGGCCGCCCCGACAGTACCTGGGGCAACACACACTCATCTGTTTGGCAGGCCGCGCCCAGCAGCTGCAGGTGACAGGTGATGAAGTCGCAGCCCGCCGGGTAGAGCGTGTCCCCTGCAGACCCAGGGAGTGCAGCGGAGGGCACGGGGCACCGCCACCAGGGTCCCCTGCGGTGACGTGGGCCCGCCCCTCCCTCCCCTGTGCGTACATGGCCCTGGCCCTGCCAGTCCGCTGCTAGTCCTCGCATCTCCTGAGTCACCGGGCAAGGCCGGGTCCTTCAGGCAGGTATGCGGCAGCCCGGGAAAGGGCGAGGACATCCTCACTCGGCACAGCCCTGTGCCGTGCCTCAGTGTCTCTTCGGCAGCCCAGCCTCCTCCTGCAGGCTGGACACAGAACACAGGCCCAGGGCTGGGGAGGTGGCTCAAAAAAGACAACAGCTATTCCAGGACAGCCAGGGCTGGGTAGAGGCTGGCCTGGAACTTGACATTTCTGTTTACTTCTGAGTGCTGGGATCACAAACACCTATCAATGGCTGGCTCCTGCGCACTCGTTGCCTTCTAACAGGAACGTGAGCCCTTGAGGTGGGGTCTTTTGTTTTTTTCGAGACAAGGTCTCTCTGTGTAGCCTTGGCTGTCCTGGACTCGCTTTGTAGACCAGGCTGGCCTCGAACTCACAGCGATCCGCCTGCCTCTGCCTTTAATGCTGGGATTAAAGGCGTGCGCCACCACCGCCTGGCTGAGGTGGGGCTTTTTGCTGCCCTCCCTGCAACACACACTATTGCTTTGTCTCCAGTGCCTAGAGTGCTGCGTGGCATAGTAGGTGCTACACAAGGTCTGGGTCTGATTTAAAGACAGTCGTCCCAGAGGTAGAGCTGAACTGGAATGCAAAGGGGAACTCGTCCATGTTCCTGGGGAAACTGGTGCCCCCTGCTGGCCTCCGTGGGTATGTACAGGTGAACCATTCATACAGATAACATAAACATGAAAACTGCCAGGCCTGGTGGCGCAACTCAGGAGGCAGAGTCAGGCAGAGGGCGGCTAAGGAAATGTGCATTGGGCCCTGGTCTGAAATGAGTGTCTTTATTGCTTGTACCGTACAAATATGAGGAGTCAGGAAAGGCCAGCAGGGATGGGAGAGACCTGTCAGGTAAACATACACACATAAAAAGAAGAAAACCGATGACCCCATACCATCCCCGCCCGCCCCACCCTACCGCCTTTCTGAAATTAGCCTAGTCTGAGGGGTTGCTGTGGGGGAGTAAAACCAGAAAACTGAATTCCAAACACCCAGATATACTGAGGATGAGGAGAAGTGGCCAGAGCAGCAGGCGGATCCTCCGTACCCGCTGCACCCCATGGGATGAAATGCTCAGGCTGGGGCTGAGGCCTGAGCCCACTCACACACGTGCTACATACAGCCGTGGGCACCTGCATCCCAGGAGCCCGAGATGCTCACTGCTAGAGCAGGGTGCACGCTGGTACCCACAGCACTGACACAGACTCTCACTCACACATTCACTTTAAGGCTCCAAATCAGGGGCCTGGAGATGAGGCTGTCCCCACCCCAATGTGTACCAGAGACACCTGTCCCCATCTCTGTCCCCTCTCAGACCCCGGTCAAGTCCAAGGGGCCCAATACTGTCTTGGTGTGAGATGTGTAACAGCCAATGTTGGCTTCCCTCTGCCCGAGGCAGAGAACTGAGCCATCCAAAGGGTCTAGGGCCCAGCGGGAGGCAAGCTGGCTAGAAGGAAGCCCTGGTAAGGCACGGGGCTGCTAGCAGGAGGGCTGCCCCCAGTGTTCCTCCTGCTTTGTCCAGAATCAAGAGACCAGCTCGGGAGGAGACGGCAGGTTCAGGAGGCGGCTCCTGCTCCAGGCTCCCCCTGCGAAGATCCAAGGACTTAGCTCCATTTTCCATGGAGCCAAACCCAGATCCCTCAGCTTCCAAAGGCCTCTGCCTGCTGCTCGACATTATTGCTTTTCTGCCCTAGGCAGGGTGGCAGCAGACAGACTGCCCAGATGACAGCATAGAAGGCAGCTGGGGTGCTGGGGGGCGGGGCTTCTTCCAGATGTGGCCTCTGCTGGCTTGCTCCCAAATTCAGGGGACTCCATGGCTCTCCACCTTCTTGGAGGCTGGTGATTGATGACCTCACGCTCCATCCTCCCAGCAGCCCACCACTGGGCAGCTCCCAGCATTCATCTGGGCCAGAGGGGAGGCCGGAGGAGAGGGCTGCCAGGACCGCTAAGTCTGGGCAAGAACTGAAGAGACTGGGTATGGGGTGAGGGGACAGGGAAAGGGACACGAACCAAAGGCAAAATAAAGTTTTCTTTAAAAGGCCACCCAGGCAGTGGGTGACGGCCGTGCTGTGTCCTGTGGTGGCAGAGGGCTGCTCACTCTCGGATGCTGGCCGAGTAGGAGAACTGGGGGAAGTGCGTCCGCTGGTCCAGTTCCAGCGAGCCCAGGCTGTCATCTGTGGGGTGGGTGGAGATGAGGGGGCAGCAGTCCTGCCCACCTCTACCCCACCAGGAAAGTACTACAGAAAGGAGAGTGTGGGACTCCAGAAAAGCCTGCACTAGCAGTGGTGGCCTACAGCACCTGCACCGACGGCAAGCAGCCTGCTTCTGGAGGGAGCCTTAGCCATGGCCGCAAGCAGCCTGCTTCTGGAGGGAGCCTTAGCCATGGCCGCAAGCAGCCTGCTTCTGGAGGGGGCCTTAGCCATGGCCGCAAGCAGCCTGCTTCTGGAGGGAGCCTTAGCCATGGCCGCAAGCAGCCTGCTTCTGGAGGGGGCCTTAGCCATGGCCGCAAGCAGCCTGCTTCTGGAGGGGGCCTTAGCCATGGCCGCAAGCAGCCTGCTTCTGGAGGGGGCCTTAGCCATGGCCGCAAGCAGCCTGCTTCTGGAGGGGGCCTTAGCCATGGCCGCAAGCAGCTTGCTTCTGGAGGGGGCCTTAGCCATGGCCGCAAGCAGCTTGCTTCTGGAGGGGGCCTTAGCCATGGCCGCAAGCAGCTTGCTTCTGGAGGGGGCCTTAGCCATGGCCTCCTCCCCAGGCTGGACTTCTGAATGTCCTTGGCCCTCCCCAGGCCTCACTACCCCTAGGGTCTAGCTCAGCCTCCTCCCTGGCCTGTTCCCACCCACACTCACTTGCAGCCAAGGGACTGGCAGTAGCCCTGGCAGATTACTGCCCCGTACACAGAACCCTTCCACAGGGTCCCATGCCGAAGGTCTCCACTTCCCTGGAGTCCTGCAGCCTCCTACTTTAACCCCATGCGTTCTTCCTGCCTCTCCCAGGCCCCATCTGCCCACGCCCAGGCTGTCGTTTTTCTACAAGATGCTCTTTGTTGGTACCCACAGGCCACTCCAGTGAGGACTGCATTCTTGACTGCCACACTGCCAGACCAAGTATCTCCTCAGGCTCTCCGAACCCTGGGGCCCTAGGAAAGCTCTGAGGGCTCTGGGCTGTCCCTGAGTGCCCAGCCTTAGGGGGCCTCAGAGCAAGAACACGGTGTTCTAGTCCAAAGAACAGGACTGTCCCTAAAGCCCAGAACAAACTACAGCCACAGCTCCTGGTGACCCTTGTAGAACAGCCGACTTTGCAGGCACGTCTTAGGGGAAGCTTGCCAGACCCAGTAAAGCCAGCCACCCAAGGGCAGAGCCCCCCTCCCAGCCATCCAGCCAGGCCCAGGGACAGTGAGACCCCAGATACTCACAGCAGTCCGGGGGTGTGATTGTGATAGACTGGGCGGTGAACTCGTCATCAAAGTACCTCGTGTCCACTTCAGAAGTGACCTGAGGTTTGAAGGGTGGCAGGAGCTGGGGAGAGGAGGCTGCGGTCAGCGACGCCAGATCACCTGTGGGCAGGTGAGGCCTCAGGAGCAGGCAAGAGTGCTCACCTTTTTCTGAACCACATCCTGCCAGTTGATGCTGAGGAAGAACCTGTGCTCCATCACCTCCTTCGCATCACTGGGTCCTCCGCCGAGCCTGGGCACAAACAGCCATCAAAAACTACCCAGCACCCAGCACCAACCACCCAGCCCCCAGCGTGGCAGGTCTAGGAGCCAGGCTCCAAGCAAAGGCGGGCACAGCCCAGGGTCTCTGGGCTCTGACGGGTCCTGCACATGGATAACCTTTGCTGCTGCTGGTCTGACACAGATCTCTTTCAGCGGGGACCTAAGCGTGGGGAGCCCATGGCTTGGGTCAGAGGCAGGGAGAAGGCAATCTAGGCCCAGGCAGCCCAGACATGGGCCTCATCTCTGTCCATAGAGAGGTGACAGGGTAGCAGAGCAGGCTGAAGAGGCTGTGCAGAAAGTGCAGCGCAGGCTAGCGTGTGCAGCGCCCCCCGGGGGACCCCACACCCGCAGCTCCACCTCTGCTTCGGGTCCTTCTTCAGCAGCCCAGCGAGCAGCGACTTGGCCTCTGGCCCAAGCGTGCGCGGGAAGCGGATCTCCTCCATGAGGATGAGCTCGAAGAGGCGCTCGTGGTCCTGGTTGTAGAAGGGCAGGCGGCCGCACATCATCTCGTACATGACCACGCCCAGCCCCCACCAGTCCACTGCGCGCCCGTAGTCATTGTCCTCCAGCACCTGAGGGGGGGGGCAGTGAGAGGCCAGGCAGGGAGAGCTGGAGTGGCCCCCCAACGGCTGCCCCCGCCCTCGGCCTGCACACTCCCGTGCCCCTGGCCCCAGCACCTCAGGCGCCAGGTACTCCGGGGTGCCACAGAAGGTTTTCATGGTGGCCCCATCACTGATGCCCTCTTTGCACAAGCCGAAGTCAGTGATCTTGATGTGGCCATCTTTGTCCAGCATAAGGTTTTCCAGCTGTTAAAAAAAGGACGCCTGTCATCCCAGCACTCCGGAGGCAGAGGCACGCAGATCTGTGTCAGTCCGAGGCCAGCCTGCTCTACAGAGTGAGTGTAGCAAGTCTAGGACAGCCAAAGGCTACAAAGAGAAATCCTGTTTTGAAAACCAAACCAAACCAGCCAATCTATGAGGGTCAGATCTCCCCAGGGTCCCCTTCTAGAACAGTTGTTCTCAACCCCTTTGAGGCTGAACAATCCTTTCACAGGGGTCACCTACAACCAATGGAAAACACAGATATTTACACTACGATTCATTACAGGAGCAAAATTAGTTATGAAGTAGCCATGAAATAACTTCATGGCTGGGGGAGGGGTCAGCAGGGCATGGGAACTGTGCAAGGGGCCCGGCCTGGCCTGCGGGGAGGCTGAAAACCACTGTTCCAGAGGCAGTAGTGGGAGAAGCAAGCTGTCACATCCCGGATTCCTGGGGGACAAGACGGCACGACAGATGCGCTGTGGGTTTCACTTCCCTTTCCTTTTGAAATATGGTCCCATGCTGTGGCCCTGGCTGTCCTGGAACTCAGAGCTCTGCCTGCCTCGGCTATGACTAAAGACGTGTCATGCTGCCCGGCCTGGTAAGGTTTAGATTCTTAAGGTTTGATGTGACTGCTCAAAATCTGGTTGAGATAGGGTCAAGCTAGGTTTAAACTCAGCAGTCCTCCTGCCTCAGCCTCTCCAGTCTTAGAATTATAGGCATGAGCCGTACTGTCTTTTAGTTAGCACATGCCAGGAGAGAGTAAAGCAAACAACATCCGTGACACCTCGGTACAGCCTTGGCGCCTCCCAGGCCAGGTTCCGGCAGGAGCCTTGGGAGCAGTTACTCCTTCTTGTACTGGGTCCTGGGGTCTGTGTGTTGTGCTGGGCACGGAGCCAGGGCTGCACACGCGCCACCCCGAGCTTCAGCCCCCGAGCTCCTATGAAAGGTTCATCCCGTCTGCTCTGGCCCCTCCCCCAATGGTGGACCACGGCGTGCAGCCACAGCACTGTGTAGCTTGCTCTGCTAGTAGAGCTTCCCTGGACAATGCCCCAGCGCGCGGTGCCCACCTCCTGGCAGCACGAACAGCACTGCGCAGTGTGTGCACACCTTCCTGGGTGAGCACGTGTCCCCGTTTCTGGTGTGTACAAGGCGAGGGCAGATGGCTGGCACATAGTTTTCACGTCACTGCCAAGTTATGCTCTGGATGCTGCCACCCGACACCCCACCAGCAGCCTGGGGACCTCAGGTCTTCACTGTGGAACTGTCTCAAGTGTGCGCATGGCCCAGCCTGGATCCTCTGAGCACTCCCAGCTCCACCCCTGGCACTTGCCCCGAGGCCACACTCACCTTGATGTCACGGTACACCACATCCCTTGAGTGCAAATACTCAAGAGCCGATACTATCTCTGCACCATAAAAGCGCGCCCGATCCTCCGTGAAGACTCGCTCCCGGGAGAGGTGAAAGAAGAGCTGCAGGAGGAGGCCGGCCTTAGCACCGCTGCCGGAGCCCTGGCCCCTCAGCGCAGGACTCGCCTCAGAGCAGACAGGCTCCAGCACACGAGGAGCCAGCACGGTGAGGCTCGCCTATAACCTCAGCACTGAGAGGCGGAACTCAAGGCCAGCCTGGGCTACAGGGTAAGTCTGAGACCAGCCTGGGCTACACAAGCCTCTAGAGCAAAGGAAGCAGCTGGTGTGTCGTCCCCGTACTAGGGAGGAAGGACCAAGAGAGTGACAAACTCAAGGCTTAGACACACAACAGAGTAAGTCTGAGACCAGCCAGAGCTATCTAAATGAGTTGACCGAAGAGTAAGTAAACAAGCAAATACACTACTTAATGGGTTATTAATAAGCAAGTGAGCAAGGGCAGAGGGGTAAGAAGTGACCAGTCAGTGCAATGAAAGGGTAAAGACACAGGCGAGGAAGGGGCGACAAGAGTCACAACGGAGTGATGCCCTGAGCAAGACAACCAGCGCTGTCGCAGTCCTGGGCCACGTCTACCTACAGCCCACAGTGAGAGTGAGTGCTGCGCGGGTGAGAGAGTCGGGTGTGACGGATGCAGTGACAGACTCAGGCGTCAGAGGGCTGGGCCTCGAGCCCCAGTGCTTTCTCATGCATCTCCAAAAACATGTTTCCTTGCACTGGCAGCTACCGCCCCGCGGCCTCTGCTCCTCGCTCGGAACACTGCTCAGCACCAGAGCAGTGACGTTCACTCAGTCTCTCTCGACCTCCCCACGTCTGCCCCCACCTTCAAGTGGATCTCATACCACCTGCTTCAGGGGGCGCAGGGTACAACCTGGGGGCATTCAATAAGCCTCCTCTCTCCCTCCCTCCGTGCCTTCCCCCCCCCACCCCCTCCCCCAGGTCTTCCTGACCACCTCTCCCCACAGCTCACCTCTCCCCCGTTGGCGTACTCCATCACGAAGCAGAGGCGATCATGGGTCTGGAAGGCGTACTTCAGCGCCTGCGAAGGAACCAGAATGCTGGGGCAGCAGCCAAGCTCTGCCAGCGGACAGTGGGCCTGAGCCTGCACACCCGCCTGGCTTGGGTTGTAGGTGCTAAAGTTTGGCGCATGTCCAGGGAGGAAATCTGCTCTGAGCACCCAGCACTCTCAGCGGCTCTCTCCTCTTGTCTGAATAGTAAGATGCATCACACACAGAGCTGTGCTCTCTGCCACACAAACCCCTGTTCGCAGTGGCTCAGAGTGACAATGGACTGGGTGCCAACTCCAAAGGCCAGATGGACAAGCTGTCGGGCCACAACAGCTCCACACTGTGTTCTACGGAGCCCTACAGAGGGCTCCTAACCAATCCCTGGCAATCCCCCTGCTCACGAACAACGTCAACGATACGCTTCTGTCTCTTTTTGTTTGTTTCTTTGTTTTTCAAGACAGGGTCTCTCTGTGTAGCCCTATCTGTCCTAGACTCACTTTGTAGACCAGGCTGGCCTCGAACTCACAGCGATCCACCTGCCTCTGCCTCCCGAGTGCTGGGATTAAAGGCGTGAACCACCACGCCCGGATGATACCCTTCTGTCTTATACTGAGGCATCACACAACATCTCGTGTGAACAAGAATCCTGACTTCACAGGGCAGCCACTGGAGGAAAGGAACGGCATCCTTAACCTAGTCCACTAAACGGACAGGGCTTCACAGAGACCACAGCCCCAAGGCTGCCTTCTACATCTACTCAGCCGGAGTCAAAAGGCAACACTCAGATGTCACATTTGTGTCTATGGCATCATAAAACCCAAACCAAAATGCAGTCTTCCGGCTTTGGCCAGCTGAGTTAAACACCCCTCACTCCCAACAATGGCCGTCCTACAACCGTCGCCCAGTGTCCTGGTGCTCAAGCAGTGTGGGAGCCCAGTGATGCCCTGCCTGGCCTGCCCGAGAGCTGTGCCTACAGGAGCTAGGTTTTAGCTCTTTCCCAGAACTCTGTCCGCGGGTTGGCGGGAGAGGAAACTCACAGTAAGGAAGGGGTGCCTGGTGTTCTGCAGCACCCGGCTCTCAGTGACGGTGTGGGCAACTTCATCCTGTGGACAGACAGCGCAGATGAGTGCAGGCGCCCCTACCAACCTGCAGCCACCAGGTGACACCACCTCCACTGGGACATCAGAATGGCAGGGGCAGAACAAGGCCCTTTTATGGCCCAACCGAACGACAGCCTAGACAAGGGTGGTCTCAGAGCCACACGGTGACCAGTTGATATGACTTTACAATGAAAGCACGAGGCTAGGACCACCTGAATCCAGCCAACCATTAATCTGCCACTATAGCTTGAATCTTCAATGACCTCAAAGAAGTATGTGCTGGACGAGACTTTAGGAAACTGAGCCCGGTGGGAGGACACCAGGTCACCATGGGCATGCCCTGAAAGAGACGGTGGCAACCCAGACTCTCTCCTCTGCCACGTGCTCCTATAGTGACGCAGCACCAAGTCCCCGCAGGCCTCAAGTCACAGGCTCCTGCAACTATGAACTGAAACATGCACAACAGCCAAAACCTTTCCTCCTTGCAAAGTGTCTCCCACAGTCTATCTCCATGACACAGCTCCGACATGCACCCCCTGGAGGAGGAGCAAGTAGACAGTGTGTGATCCCCACACCCCCAGGCACCACCCCGACATGGGATCTCAGCTTTAGAGAGGGGCCTGGTGGAGGCACTAGCAGCACTTCTCAGGGTGAGCACAAGGGGGACACTGCCGCAAACGCTGAACTCTGGGGGATGTCCCGGCGCAGGAGCACAGGGGAGCTTCCTGGCACCTCCCTTTGCTACTTCAACAACCTGGGCAAGGGCTTATACTCAGGGGACACTGGGTGTGAGGTCATTTCTGATGGTCACAAGCGGGCAGGCTGCGAGTGCCCGTTGCTGCACAGCTGGGGAGGCTGCTAGCCTTCCTGTAATGCTCAGTGCAGCCCCACACTGCGAATCACGTGGCCCACAATGCAGTGATGAAGCCGAGAAACCCTGTCCTGGATCAGTTTTACCAAGACTCTGTTATGTAGTTTTGTTTCTTCCTGCAGAGGACCCAAGCTCAATTCTGGTACCTCTTCTGGGTTCCACAGGCAACTGCACCCATGTGCACACTGTCTCCCCCAGGAACACAAACAAGTAATTTCTTTTCTTTTCTTTCTTTTTTTTTTTTTAAGATTTATTTATGTAAATCTTCTGCCTGCGTGTACCCCTGCAGGCCAGAAGAGGGCACCAGATCTCATTATAGATGGTTGTGAGCCACCATGTGGCTGCTGGGAATTGAACTCAGGACCTCTGGAAGAACAGACAGTGCTCTTAACTGCTGAGTCATCTCTCCAGCCCATTATTTTCTTTCTTTCTTTCTTTCTTTTTTTTTTGTTTTTGTTTTTGTTTGTTTTTTGTTTTTCCGGACAGGGTTTCCCTGTGTAGCCTTGGCTGTCCTGGACTCACTCTGTAGACCAGGCTGGCCTCGAACTCACAGCGATCCGCCTGCCTCTGCCTCCCGAGTGCTGGGATTAAGGCGTGCGCCACCACGCCCGGCTGGCTATTGTCCTCTTAAGGTGCTAGCTAGGAACGGCTCCAGCACGTCAGCCAGGGGCCCCACCGCTGAGCCCTTATCATCCATCGCAGGCAGCGGCTACAAACTAGGCACTAGGACTTGGCGGCAGATGCGCCAACGGAGCAGTTCTTCCTGAAACAGGAGACGACACAACACTAGCGCCTCTTCTGCCTTTAGTCCCCATGAAAGGTGGCCGAGATAACCGACGCCGATCAGTCAGCTGTCCCCTGCTCTGTGTCCTCGCTGCTGCCTTCCCAGCTCTCCTGCTGTGGCCTGGCCTGGTGGGAGCACTCGCGCTTACACAGCTGACACGGCCCTACTGCACACACCACAGCTAAAGCTGGTCAGCGCACCTGGACGGTCCTGCACAAGTGTCCCCGGCTGCCCGCCCGCCCTCAGTGGCCCACCTTGGCAATGATAACCTCCTTCCGCAGGATCTTCATGGCGTAGTAGCGGCCAGTGGCCTTCTCCCGCACGAGGATGACTTTGCCAAAGGTGCCCTTGCCAAGGAGTTTGAGATAATCAAAGTCGTTCATGGTCTGTGGGTAGGGAGCACGCAGAGCCTTGGTGTTTTGGCACCAGGCCCACAGACGGAATTCTAACAAGGAAGCGGAAATCCAAAAGGTTCTAGGACCAAGGGCTTCATGGGGTGCAGGATATACAGCAAGCCTGTGTGCTGAGCCACAGCAGGCCCAGGCTCTCCCAGTGTGGGCCTTCCAACTTCTCCAACTGATCAGAGCAGACCAGAGCCCTGGCACTGTCTCCCACCCCACGGGCAAAGGGTAGCCCCTCACAGCACCCGCAGCCAGAGACCACCCCACACCGGGAAGCCGAGGAGACCCTTGCTGGACCTCTGTGCACTCTGTGGAAACCCAGGCGGGCAGGGCTGCTGCCGTCCCCGGTCACCTGCCTCCAGTACTCACCACTTTGGCCCGTGCCTTGCTGACGGCCACCTCCATCATCTCCGATGCGGAAGAGTCGCTGGGGGAGCCACACTTGTACTCCATGGCACCCTCGCCAGGGCCCCGGTGCTTCAGGCTGTTGGCGACCATCTGGATAGCCCGCATCCACTCTTCCCTGTACGACACGCACACAAGCCCTGAGAATTCCTCCCTACCCAGCCACCGCCTCACTGCCCACAAAGGGCGAGCAGATGACCAAACCCCTCCCAGCATTTGATGAGACGAAAAGTGGGCAAAACTGATGGGTCTTGGATTAAAACCGCACAGGCTCAGGCTCTGGAGAAGATGGCTGTGTTTGGCATAAAGGCAGATCTTCTACCCTCTGGGGTGCCCTGGCCTGGAAGGCCCCTGAAGCCAGCTAGCACAGAGAGTATCAAAGGAGGGAGGCCAACACTGTGTGATGCCCTTGAGACTAACAAGTGACGCTGAGCCTTGGGGAGGAACAGGCAGTGCCACCGTGAACTGCTTCAGATAACTGCTGCTCTGTGAGAAGAAAGCAGAAGCCTCACGAGCCAAAGCAGCCAAGACCTCCTGAGACAAGAGCTGGCCAGCAGGACGCCCCTGGTGCCCCGCAGCCAGGCACGCACGCACGAGCTGCTGGAGAGAAGTCAGCGCAGCAGCCAGGGCTGGCCGGAGGGCAGTGAGCTACCCCTGTCGCTCCCCAGGTACAAGTAACTGTCTTGATCCTTGAAAACCATTCTTTTTGTGAGGTAGTGCAAATGACCAGAGTTCACATGCAGACTTGTGACTGCACGACACGCAGCTGTCCACATGCCCCAGTTTTGACCTAACAATAGGGAAGGGCCTGTGAACAGTGGGAAACAACACTCATAAACCAGAGTGTTCACCATGGAGGGCGGGGAGCTTCATGACACCCGCCACAACTGCCCTGCATCAAGACTGCTAGCCAGGTCACACAAAGAGGGACAAGCCTCAGCCTGCCCCACCCTGCAGGACTGCTCTGCTGTTACCATGGGTACCAGGGAGAGCCACGGCTGGGCCCATGAGTGCACACTGACCCATGCAGGGAAATTGCTGGGACACGGGTCTTACAGTGAGCAGCTGGGCACTGCCATTTCTTGGTGTTGTGCTCAACAACAGCATGCCCTCCAGAAGCTGGCACCTGAGTACCCATGGAGCAGTGCTTCACCTAAGGGATGCTGGGAGCCCAGGACAGGCATAAGCATGTATGCAGTGAGATGCTCTGCACGTTGCAGACTGAGCTGGTCTACCCAGAAATGGGATGACCTAAAACACCCTACATGAAGAAAGGGCAGTGCACAGCAGGGGGGGTCTGTGCGCGGAGTTAGACAGTGCTCTCCTCAGTGCTGAGAACGTACAAGCATTCCTCCAACAGTTGCAGGGTACACAACTCTGGAGGCCTGGTTGCTTCCAGGAAGAGGAACTAGGAAGCAGGGAACCAGGGGACAGTCTCTAACAAATGCAGAACACCCACTCCCTCCCCACACCACAAAAGAGAAAACTGTAGCTCAGGGGCAGGACAGGGATGGATGCAGCTCAGGGGCAGGACAGGGATGGATGCAGCTCAGGGGCAGGACAGGGATGGATGCAGCTCAGGGGCAGGACAGGGATGGATGTGACTCAGGGGCAGGACGGGGATGGTTGCAGCTCAGGGGCAGGACAGGGATGGATGCGGCTCAGGGGCAGGACAGGGATGGATGCAGCTCAGGGGCAGGACAGGGATGGATGCGGCTCAGGGGCAGGACAGGGATGGATGCAGCTCAGGGGCAGGACAGGGATGGATGCAGCTCAGGGGCAGGACAGGGATGGATGCAGCTCAGGGGCAGGACAGGGATGGATGCAGCTCAGGGGCAGGACAGGGATGGATGCGGCTCAGGGGCAGGACAGGGATGGATGCAGCTCAGGGGCAGGACAGGGATGGATGCAGCTCAGGGGCAGGACAGGGATGGATGCGGCTCAGGGGCAGGACAGGGATGGATGCAGCTCAGGGGCAGGACAGGGATGGATGCGGCTCAGGGGCAGGACAGGGATGGATGCGGCTCAGGGGCAGGACAGGGATGGATGCAGCTCAGGGGCAGGACAGGGATGGATGCAGCTCAGGGGCAGGACAGGGATGGATGCAGCTCAGGGGCAGGACAGGGATGGATGCAGCTCAGGGGCAGGACAGGGATGGATGCAGCTCAGGGGCAGGACAGGGATGGATGCGGCTCAGGGGCAGGACAGGGATGGATGCAGCTCAGGGGCAGGACAGGGATGGATGCAGCTCAGGGGCAGGACAGGGATGGATGCAGCTCAGGGGCAGGACAGGGATGGATGCAGCTCAGGGGCAGGACAGGGATGGATGCAGCTCAGGGGCAGGACAGGGATGGATGCGGCTCAGGGGCAGGACAGGGATGGATGCAGCTCAGGGGCAGGACAGGGATGGATGCAGCTCAGGGGCAGGACAGGGATGGATGCAGCTCAGGGGCAGGACAGGGATGGATGCAGCTCAGGGGCAGGACAGGGATGGATGCAGCTCAGGGGCAGGACAGGGATGGATGCGACTCAGGGGCAGGACGGGGATGGTTGCAGCTCAGGGGCAGGACAGGGATGGATGCAGCTCAGGGGCAGGACAGGGATGGATGCAGCTCAGGGGCAGGACAGGGATGGATGCGGCTCAGGGGCAGGACAGGGATGGATGCGGCTCAGGGGCAGGACAGGGATGGATGCAGCTCAGGGGCAGGACAGGGATGGATGCAGCTCAGGGGCAGGACAGGGATGGATGCAGCTCAGGGGCAGGACAGGGATGGATGCGGCTCAGGGGCAGGACAGGGATGGATGTGGCTCAGGGGCAGGACAGGGATGGATGCAGCTCAGGAGCAGGACAGGGATGGATGCAGCTCAGGGGCAGGACAGGGATGGATGCAGCTCAGGGGCAGGACAGGGATGGATGCAGCTCAGGGGCAGGACAGGGATGGATGCAGCTCAGGGGCAGGACAGGGATGGATGCGGCTCAGGGGCAGGACAGGGATGGATGCAGCTCAGGGGCAGGACGGGGATGGATGCAGCTCAGGGGCAGGACAGGGATGGATGCAGCTCAGGGGCAGGACAGGGATGGATGCAGCTCAGGGGCAGGACAGGGATGGATGCAGCTCAGGGGCAGGACAGGGATGGATGCAGCTCAGGAGCAGGACAGGGATGGATGCAGCTCAGGAGCAGGACAGGGATGGATGCGGCTCAGGGGCAGGACAGGGATGGATGTGACTCAGGGGCAGGACAGGGATGGATGCGGCTCAGGGGCAGGACAGGGATGGATGCAGCTCAGGAGCAGGACAGGGATGGATGCAGCTCAGGGGCAGGACGGGGATGGATGCAGCTCAGGGGCAGGACAGGGATGGATGCAGCTCAGGAGCAGGACAGGGATGGATGCAGCTCAGGGGCAGGACGGGGATGGATGCAGCTCAGGGGCAGGACAGGGATGGATGCAGCTCAGGGGCAGGACAGGCATGGATGCAGCTCAGGGGCAGGACAGGGATGGATGTGACTCAGGGGCAGGATGGGGATGGATGCAGCTCAGGGGCAGGACAGGGATGGATGCAGCTCAGGGGCAGGACAGGGATGGATGCAGCTCAGGGGCAGGACGGGGATGGATGCGGCTCAGGGGCAGGACAGGGATGGATGCAGCTCAGGGGCAGGACAGGGATGGATGCAGCTCAGGGGCAGGACAGGGATGGATGCAGCTCAGGGGCAGGACAGGGATGGATGCGGCTCAGGGGCAGGACAGGGATGGATGCAGCTCAGGGGCAGGACAGGGATAGATGCAGCTCAGGGGCAGGACGGGGATGGATGCGGCTCAGGGGCAGGACAGGGATGGATGCAGCTCAGGGGCAGGACAGGGATGGATGCAGCTCAGGGGCAGGACGGGGATGGATGCGGCTCAGGGGCAGGACGGGGATGGATGCAGCTCAGGGGCAGGACAGGGATGGATGCAGCTCAGGGGCAGGACGGGGATGGATGCAGCTCAGGGGCAGGACGGGGATGGATGCAGCTCAGGGGCAGGACGGGGATGGATGCAGCTCAGGGGCAGGACGGGGATGGATGCGGCTCAGGGGCAGGACAGGGATGGATGCAGCTCAGGGGCAGGACGGGGATGGATGCGGCTCAGGGGCAGGACAGGGATGGATGCAGCTCAGGGGCAGGACAGGGATGGATGCGACTCAGGGGCAGGACAGGGATGGATGCAGCTCAGGGGCAGGACAGGGATGGATGCGGCTCAGGAACTGAGTACCTATCTGGTGCACCCAGGCACAAGCAACAAGCCCAGACGCAAGAAAAACTCAGCAAGTTTGGCCCAAGCCTGGTCACTAGACTCTCAAATGACCTGTGACCTTCCCCAGGGCCACTGGGCAAGAAAGTTCTGGCTCAGCTCCAGGCTTGCTGAAGCAAGCAGAAACAAAGCTTTAGGACTCCTGTTACTGTCGGGAGGGATCTGCCGTCTCAGACTGGCCATGTGCGAAATCACGCTTTGTGAGAGAGATGTGTAAATTTCTCACCATGCTCTCGGAGACAGACACACACTGCTCCTCCCCAGCCAAGAGACCGCAGGCCCCAAGCCCACAAGGATAGGGATTGGCATCTGCGTTTGGAGACGGAGTCTTGCCATGGAGCCTAGAACTCTCTGTTGTTTGCTCGCTGTGTTTTAAGGCAGGCTTTCTCTGTGTAGCCTTGGCGCTCCTGGGACTCACTCTGTAGACCAGGCTGGCCTCGACTCTGCCTCTGCCTCCCGAGTGCTGGGATTAAAGGTGCACGCTAGCCTGAAACTTTTCATCATCCTACTTGAGCCCTTCAGGTGCTGAGACAGGCATTTGGAGCATGGCCAGTGTCTTCCGACTTTCAATGGGGCATGCTCCTTACACCTGTTTGGGTGCTTGGGAGGTATGGGAGGTCCAGGTGGGGCCCCAGAGCCTCTACTCAGGCAGGCCAGTGTCCACCCAGGCAGGCCAGTGTAGCCCCTTGCCTCCTTAAGCTGATGTCTCCAGTCAGCATTTCTCAACTGGTTTTAACCTGTGCCCGCCCTCCCACCCGCCACCTTGGATAAGCCACAGCCTACAGCCCAATCCCTATATTAATATTCTTGTTTTCCAACACAAGAAAGTGGGTGCAGAGACAACAACACACGCTATGATCTGCTTCATATGACCATATTGTTTACTTACACATTTTAAAATGCTGATTTTGAAATTGACAAGATGGCTCAGGGGGTAAAGTCTCCTGCCATCAGGCCTACCACCTGACTTTAAGCCAGGACTCACACAGAAGGAGAGAGCAGACCCCACAGCGGGCCTGACAGCCGCACGTGTGCTATTATGTACATTTGCTTAAATGTAATTTTTAAAAAGTGGGTTTGTTTTGTTTTGTCTTTTGAAACAGGCTTTACTATGTAGCCCTGTTACACTGGAACTTTCTATTTAGACCAGGTTGGTCTCTGCTCCCAAGTGCTGAGATTAAAGGTGTGGACTGCCAGGCATGGCTTAAAAAAAGGTTTTAAACAGTATTTAGCATCATGATGGTGGGCTGAAGATCACAGACCAAAGAGGTATGACTATATATTTTAAAAAGACGTTTTGTACACAGATTTGAGGCTGTCACATGGCAAAACCAGAGCAGGGACCACGTCTCTCCACGTTTACCCAGCTCCCTCTCCGGCCCTGCAGACAGGCTGCTGAGGCAGCAGCTCCGGCCTAGAAGGCGCTGGCCTCCTGGAAGGGGAAGACACAGGGGAGGGGCTGAGGTAGGCCGACCATCCACCTGGCTACAACACAAGAGCATGTGCCAGGAGGCAGGCTGTGCTAATAGGCTCTCCCACCTCCTGACCAGCCACCAATTCATTCCAACTGGACCAAGGTTGCAAGGTTGCAGCACTCAGAATTCTAGAGAAAAAGTGAGGGCCTTGGTCCAGGACACGGCTCAAGGGTTTGCAACACGGTGTCTGGGGCAGAGGGAGCTCCCACCCCAGCTGGCAGCTCAGCCCCTTCCCTTTCCTCAAAGAAACCCCAGGGGAACCGAGCCCTTCCCCACCAGCAGACCGTACAGGAGACTCACCAGCTGTACATCGCGGCTCTACAGCCACAGAGCCACACCTGGCTGCTGGCTGTCACAGCCACGCCTCCCATGCCAGGGTCATGACTATCTACCCAGACAGAGCTGATGACGGCCCTAGCCTTGATTCCGAGCTGAGGCCCAGGAGGATGGAAGGAGGGTAATGTTCTCCTGGGAATGTTTGCAGCCCAGGGCACAGCATTCATGGAGTCCTGCAGTAAAGCAAAGGACACTTCCCCTGGGAAGTTGTGACTGAGGCCACTTTCCAGAGAAGATCTGCTCACTAAACACCACCACTGGCACCTGCCATTGCAGAGACAGCCACTGTTACACTCCGTGTAAGGGAGTCATTGGCTCCCATCAGCCTGGGTGTCTTATTTTATATGTGGGGAGAAGGAGGACGCAGAGCCTGACGTATGCCCACTGCCGTGTCCAGCAAACAGAAGGGTCAACACAGAGACTTGCCCAGGAACACATCTCCCCAACTATGGTGCTTTCCTGGCCCTCTTCGTCCTTTTCCTGGGCTCTAGAGCCTGTGGGGGACATCTGAGAAGCTATGCTTACTCAAGCAACACTGGACAGAGCTCAGGCCAGCACACTGCTCCTGCTGAGGAGAGGGGAGCCTGCCCTGGGCCTCAGCTCCGCTGCTTGCTCGCCATGTGGCCCTCAACAACCCACCTCCTCCAGACATGTCTCCTGCAGACGCTGAGTCCCACTGTGCCTGAGCACGGACGCAGCAATGAAGCTCACACTAACGCAGTCCAGTGCCCTGCCAGCTCTGTGAGGAGGCAGGGAGCTTGTTTTCAGACTTTTCTAGCCACGTGCTTCATCCGTCTACTAAACTCTGCTGTGATAGAGAGTCACACGCCAGTGACTGGCCACACTCTAATGTACTTTGATTTGCCATATCAGTGAGCAGAGTTGTAGCTGCCAACACTCCTCAAGGCCTGACTTTGTAGGATAAACAGGCACAGGGGAACCAGGGAGGTAAAAAGAGCCATTGAGAACATGAGGTGACCAACAAAACATTCAGCTGTCTCGTCGTGAATATCCTGAGGTGGGAAAGACCAGGGAGAAGTAGCTAAGAGTAAAGCCACAGACACAGCACGCACCTAGCGTGAGTCCAGGGTTAGACCACCACCGTCGGGGCTGAGGAGATGGCTTGGTGGGTGAACTACTTACTTTCTGAGCACCAGAACCTGAGTGCAGATCCCAAGCACTGCAGAAAAAGCCCGGCACCTGTAACCCAGGGACACAGGCAGGAGGAGCCTGGGGCTCGCTGAGCAGCCAGTCTAACAGAAACAGCAAGCCCCAGGTTCAGTGAGAGAGCCTGCCTTGAAAGGAAAGTGGAGGGGCTGGAGAGATGGCTCAGCGGTTAAGGGCACCATCTGCTCTTCCAGAGGTCCTGAGTTCAATTCCCAGCAACCACAGGGTGGTTCACAAGCATCTATACTGGAGTGTGATGCCCTCTTCTGGCCTGCAGGTGTACATGCAGATAGAGCAGTCATATACATAAAATAAACATCAATCAATAAAATGTTTATTAAAAAAGTTAAAAAAAAAAAGAAAGTACAGTGGAAAGCAACAGCAGTAGGCAGTGACCTCCAGAGTGTGCACCTGTGTGTGCGCATGCACTCGCGCACACACACAGAAGGCAACTAGGAAAATTCAAGCATGTACAGATATGCGGAGTTAGTGTATAGGTATTACAGGCTTGGGACCAGGAACACGTCTGTCCTGGAGTTCTTTCGACTCTGGAAATTCACACACATTTTACTGTCTGGCCAAGCACCTCCCACTGCAGACAACCACGGCTGCACTCGAGGTGAAGGAGCGCGCTAGCCTCCCATGAGCCTGAGAGTCTTAATCTTATTCTACACGTGGGAGGAGGCGGGACACAGAGGCTGTTCCAAATCTGAACCCCTGTGAGCATCACGAGGACGCGGGGTCCTGAACTTTGGAGCGTTCTGGGTTAGGGCTAGGGGTGTGTACCCTCCACAGCCACCTCCAGCACGACAGGACACCCTGCATTTGTAAGAGAGGTACTTAGCAGATGGCTGAGTGCAGAGCAAATCTCTATGAAGCATGAGCAGAAACTCAATATCTGGCTTTAAATAATACAAAAGTGATGCAGGCAAGGACGCTTGCTGGTGACGTCATCTGCCTTTAGAGCTCAGGACCCGAGTTTACGTCATGGAACCTGCGTGGTAGGAGGAGAACCTCTGCGCGCCACATGCAGAGGGTGACATGTACATGTGTGTACTCTCTCTCACGTGTGTGCATGCATACACACACACACACACACACACACACACACACACACACCGGATGCGGCAGGCGATAGCTGGGCTGCAGAGTCTAGGTGCATCCTGGGAATTCACTAACTTCTCTGCATCAAGCGCTGTGCTGGCCGTGTGGTGTCAGGTCCAAAGGAAACTCCATTTTCCCAAACTCCAAAAGACAGACGGGACAAATGGCTATCTGTGGTGTCTATTAGCATACCAAGACAGCAGGACCTCCAGGCTCCCTGAGCATCACAAGCACCTGTCACAAATGTCAAAGTCCTCTCTCCACTCCCACTGTGTCCCGCCGCCTCTGCCACCTTCCCTCTCTCTGCAGACGCCTCTGGCTGCTCTCGCTCTTCTCGACAATACAACCTTCCTTCCCCTTTACAGGTGGTCCAGTCCTCTAATCCCAGCCCTCAGGAGGCAGAGGTGCATGGATATCTATGAGTTTAACTTGGTCTACATAGTGAGGCCCTGTCTCAAAAAAAGAAGACAGACAGACAGACAGACAGACAGACAAGCTGAAAGAACGCTGCTACGGCTGCTAGGCCCCAGCTCCCTGGGGACGGCAGAGGAGGAACCCGCAGGCCGGCGGGCGGGAGCCGCAGCAGCAGCCACTCAGCAGTGGTTCCTGCCTTCCCACCCCGCGGCTCCACACTCACTCGCACTCAGGGCAGCCAGGAGGCTATGTGAACAAGGCAGTAAGGAGCGCATCGGCCCCCTCCACAGACGGGGTGGAGGAGCCGCCCCCTGGCTCTGTGTCTCTGGCTCTGCCTCCCTTTGGAATCTAGGGCTTGGTGTCTAGGAAGGGCCATCCATCCCAGAAGCTTTCGCTCGAGCAGAAGGTGCCAAGGAAAGAAAGGGTAAGAAGCCCACTTCATCCCGGGCGTAGCATGGCCCGGTCTTAGCCACTGAGGACACGCTGCCTTGTAAAAGGCAGAAACCCGGAGTCGCTGGCCAGCGCTAATGCCCTCTCCCAGGCCTGACTCGCTGCGTGCCAGGTGCTGCTGCCCCGAGGCTTCCTGTTTATCGTCCTCTGAGTCTCTTAACAACCCTGTGACAAACCCCAGTTTATTAAGCGCCTGCCAAGCCCTGCAGCGATCTCCACCGAGGGCCAAAGCTCTGGCTGGGCTGCCGACTGTGAGCTCCTCCACTTCCCCTCTCCCAAAGGCAGCCCCTTGACTCTCCAGTGACGTGTCACTAGGACACATGGGCTGTATCACCTCCAAGCCTCTGCGTATTCTGTTCAGTCCCTTCCCCGGACCGTCCTCTTTCCAATCTCTAGAGCCGGATCCTTTCCATCCTTCAAACTCACAGACGAGCCAGCACCCCCGAGCCTGTCTGCTGGTGTTGGCAGCCCATATTTGGTTTTCAGCTGGGTTACACTTCAGCTGGCCTCAGTTGATAATTCTGATCCCTGTGGTGAGGCATGCATATTTTTAACTTGATTGTGGTAGCCCCTTGTGATGTTGTTTTATGCGGGCTCTAAAACAGGACTGTCTAAGAGGGCAGCTATTAGCTACAGCAACAGCTACTAAGACCAACTGTAAGTAAATGAAGTCACAGTCTGCTGACACACACCTGCAATCCAAACACTTGGGAGGCAGCAGCAGGAGGGTCACAAGCTGACAGCCAGCCTCGGCTACACACCAACTCAAGGCCTGAGCTGCTGAGCTCTCACTTAAGGCTCCATCTCTTTGCTGCTACCTCTGAGATGCTCACAGTCCGGGGCAGCCTGCTTCAGAGCTCCGGCAGGCACAGCAGACGCTCTGTCCAGTGACAGAAAGAGGCGCGCTCCTCAGAGCGAAGTCCAAGAGCACAGAGGAGGAGGAAGAACATTCCCCACACTAGGAAGAGAGGTCTACTACAGAGACACAACCAGCAGCCCAGCTCCAGCAGGGGAGAAAGAGAAACCATTGAGAAAACACACACACACACACACACACACACACACACACACACATACACACACACACCAAACAACAACAAAAAACACTCCTCAAGGGAAAACTCATTTACAGACAGAAAATTCATCCTGCTCAGACAGCTATGAATCCAAGCATTTGACAATACAAGGTACCAAGGTTATGGGGACACTTTTAGACATCACCTGACAGAAAGCCCCTCAAAAGCAGAAATGTGCACTCACTCTTGTGAGCCTCAGTCTTATCCCTAAGAAGCATCCTATGAGCCAAGCGCAGTGGGAGGCAGAGGCAGGCGGGTCACTGTGAGTTTGAGGCCAGCCTGGTCTACGACGAAGCAAGTCCAGGACAGCCAGGGCTACACAGAGAGACCCTCGAGAGAGACAGAGAAGGGAAATGGGGGGAGGGGAGAGAGACAGACGTAGATAGGTAGATTGGTTGATTCAGCCATGGACTAGACCTGAATCCACACGTGTGATGTGTCCCAGCAGCAGCCTGTAATGAGATGGAGGCTGCAAACGCATTGCCCTGACCTCGCTAAATAAACTCAAAGACACCCACGTGTGACTGCTCCAAAGACACGAAAGAACACGGTTGGGAGCAACAGCCACCCTCTACATAGCTAAAAAGGCTCCCAAGACGCAGCATTCAGCGAAAGCCGTGAGTTCAGTGCGGTGCGATGCAGCCTCTGGGACACAGGGAGCCCCGTCCCACTTGCTCTTCAAGGGCACTGTGTGGTTTGGCCAGGAGTGGCCCCCATGGACTCATGCGCTTAAATGCTTGGAGTGGCGCTGTTAGGAGGTGTGGCCTTGGTGGAGGAAGTGTGCAACTGTGGAGATGGGCTCTGAGGTCTCCCATGCTCGAGCCACGCCCAGCGTGACACAGTCCTTTACTTCTGCCGCCTGTGAGTCAAGACGCACACCTCTCCGCTCCTTCTGCAGCACCAGGCCTGTGTGTCCGGCGCCATGCTTCCTGCCATGATGCCAATGGACTAACTGGAAGTCAGCCCCAACTAAACGTTTTCCTTTAAAAGAGTTGCCGTGGTCTTGGTGTCTACACAGCAATCCTCACACAGGCACAAAGACACGCCAGCTGCAGGGTGGGGGCGGCGTCACACAGATGAGGCAGCCATCATTATTGAGACTGGCCTTGATCTCATTCTGTAGCCCAGAACTGCGTTTCTCCTGCCTCAGCCTGCCAAGCACTAACTGCGACCGATCACGAGCATACACCATTACACTTGGTTTAGAGATAAGGTCTTATGTTTGCCATGCTGGCCTTGAACTTACTACATAGGCAAGGGCAAAGCTCCTGTCTCCATCCCCCAAATGATGGAGTTATAGGGACGCTCCACCATCCGGGTTATGTGCTGCTGCAGAACTAATGCCTCATGCACTCTAGGCTAGACTCTCTAATGTGAGGAGTTTATTTAATGAGCATGGGGGGAGGAGAAAAGGGGGGAGCGATACCCCAGAGACACAGAGACAGAGGAGGAGAGAAAGGGGGTAAAGGGGTCTAGGCTAGGCTCTTAACAACTGAGCTAACTCTCTAGCCCCTGCACTGATCTGTGTAGCTGACTCTGGTCCAGAGCCCTAGAACCAGTCGAATGCAGCAGGCAAATCTCCACGTTATGGACTCCACTTCCTCCCAGGCCTCTGACACATCCCCAGAGTCTGAAGACGCAGAGTGGGGCTCTGTCCGAGCTCTTCCCAGCTCCAGCTGGGACGACCCCCGGCAAAGGGCTCCAGGGAAAGAATTCTTTCATAGCACCCTCAGGGATTCTGCCCACCTACACCCGTGCCTTCATTCCAGGCCTGTCCACTCTCAGGGGACAGCCACACAGAGGCGCAGACTCACCTCTCATCTGGAGAGTCCACATGGAAGGTCCTCTCGATGACTGTGGTCCACTGCAGGCAGCGTATGACGAAGGTGTTGGGCCGTGGCCGCTCAGCCTTCATCAGCTGGCACTCTGAAGGTACAGCAGGAAAGATGGAGGCACTGATCCTGCTGCCTAGAGACCAGACTCCCCAAGGCATCTTTTGTGTGCCAACTCCCGTACTACACAGACAGGGCAGAACGGACAGACAGGCTTTCACCCAGCACTTCCCTCCACACAGTTCCTTACTTTCTTGGTCTCACCCCATTCCCATGATGCCACAGGATGGAACTTGGGGCCTAATGCACAACAGACAAAGGCTCTGGCTTTTTTTCCCTTATGAAAAGGGTCTTATGCTAAGTTACTCAGGCTGGCCTTGAACTCACTCTGTAGTCCAGAAAGGCATTTCTTCTGCCTCAGCCTGCCAAATACGGAAGTCCACCATGTTTTAAAGGCCAAACCACCAGAACAACTCAGGAGTCACAGGAAGATCGGAAAAGACAGAGAATGTGTCTAACCCAGCCTGGGGCCGTAGGGAGGAGGGCTTTCCTGAGGGTGGAGCATCTCTGAACTGAGCCCAGAGGGCAAGGGGGCCAAGTCAGTAAGACAGAGTGGAACCGCGCAAGGCAGGCCACAGGACAAAGAAGTGTCAAGTCTGGAGAGGTGGGTCAAACTGGCCAGGCAAAGCCCTGGAAAGCACAGCGAGGAATCCAGACTCTATCTTGGGGTCACCAGGAGCCATGGAAGGGATGGGGAGAGACCAAGATGGGTCCTTCTAACTTCAGGCCAGAGCCAGCAGCAGAGTCAACCACGGTGAAGGGGCTCCAGCACAGGACAGCAGAGCTGGGGAGGGAAGGGCACTGGACCACAGGGCAGGGAGAAGCATCTAAAGCCTGAGACATACGGCAAAGTAGGATTGCCTGAGGTGGAGATGTGAGAGGGGGTGGGGGTGGGGGGTGGGAGAGAGGGAGAGGGAGAGGGGGAGAGGGAGGGAGAGAGAGAGAGAGAGAGAGAGAGAGAGAGAGAGAGAGAGAGAGAGAGAAAGACAGGGAGGGGGGGGCAGGAAGGTCAGCTTGGGCTATGGTGAGGATGCAGGTCCTAGACACCACCACAGAAAAAACTTCAAGAAGCTTCTGGAGATGGGCTGGCAGCTCAAGTGAGAAGCTGGAGCTGCTAACCGACGTGCCAGGGCCATGGGCATAGGAAGAGAGGAGCCAGAAAAAGGCTTTGTGCAGAAGGGTGGGCACCAGGCTGGCTTCCAGCGACTGTGGCAGGGAGAGCTGGAGGGAGAGGCAGACGCTGCAGCAAGGCCCTCAGAGAGAAGGCACGGGGTGATGGAGACACAGTAGTCTGTGGAACATTCTCAGCAGGTATGACAAGGCCATGGTGTTGGGTCTGCAGTGAAGGAAGGAGACAGGGGCAGCGTGGGATTCCTGGGCTTCTCACGCTGGTCAAGCTACAAACACCAGCTGAGCTGGGGGTGGCACTGCACGCCTTTAATCCCAGCACTCAGGAGGCAGAGGCAGGCGAATCTCCAAGGTCAAGGCCAGCCTGGATCTATAAAGTGAGTTCCAAGACAGCTGACTCGAAAAACCAAAAGAAGGTTAGGCACCCAGATTAGGTACCACCGAGTGATCTGAGGACATGTGGTGAGCCGTGGAGCAGCTCAGGGGGATGCTAACGTTTGGCAGACAGGACACCAGCTAGAAGCACAGAGCCTAAGGGGTCGGGCATGCAGAAACATCTGACCTCTCACTTCCCCAGAAAGGAAATGTCCCTTGACAAAGACCAACAGTAAGAAAGGGTAAAAGTCAGATCTCAGGGTGAACAGGCCTAAGACAGGCTCTGGCTCTAGGGTAAATGTGTCCCCAAATCCTGCCAGCAACACTGTGAGCTGTGGAACTCTGGTCTTAGGCCCTGAAACACACCTGCTACAGAGAAATTGTTCAGGGGGGGTAAGGTCTGGTCAGGGGCCTCAGGCCTCTCCTTGTACCCAATGAAAGATCCATCACTCTTCAGGAGGAAGTACCGAGGCCGCCAGGTCTTGATGTATTCACCTGAAACGAGGCAGGAGGAGAAAAGGTCAGGCCAGGGTTAAACAGTGTCCCAGCAGGCCGGCAGCCCAGGGTGACAGCGACCCACAGGGACACCACACTGGGAAGAAGGCAGATGAGAGTCTCTCCCAGGGCAGCTTTGGAGGTGGCACCTGCTGACGCAGGCTGGGGCACTGCGCTGGGCCCAAGTGATCCACAGACCATGCCTGGCAGGAAGGCACCTGCAACACTGTCCCAGGGCACCACTGCCTTAGCAAAAGCAAGCGATGTGTGCCAACATGGCCTGTTCTAAGGGATGCCTCGGCTTCCACACACTCACATCCCATAGGCTGATCTTCATCAACAGCTGCATGCAGGGAACAGATGTCAAGACACTGTCCCACGCTCCAAGCACCTCTGACCCCTTCTGTTTCTCCTGGAGTAGTCAAGTCCTCTGCTTATGGGCACACGCGTGCACACATCCAACACCCTCCAAGGACCCATTCCTTAAAAGGTTGTAGAAAATTAAAATTATATAGAAGCCAGGCATGGAGGTTGCATGCCTTTAATCCCCACACTCGGAAGGCAGAGGCAGGCAGATCTCTGAGTTTGAGGCCAGGCTGGTGTATAAACAGAGACAACCCAGAACAGCCAGGGCTACACAGAAGACAGCCTGCCTTGAAAAACAAACATGCAAATGAATGAATGACATGGAAAAGCATGTTACACACACACACACACACACACACACACACACACACACACTCCACAGGAACGCTATCTGTAGGCTGGGGAAATGGCTCCAGCCCTCATGTCTCACATGTGGCTCCCTGCGTCCCTGTCACCTAACACCAGGAAGGACAGGAGGCAGAGCCAGGAGGTGGCTGGGGTTTGCTGGTTGCTAGCCTCACCAAAATCCAGCAAGGCCCAGGTTCAGCAAGAGACCCTGCCTCAAAGGAGTAAGATGGTGAGGGACAGAGCAGAGGACACCCGACGACCGCTCTGCACACCTGCACACACCTGCACACCTGCACACACCTGCACACACAGTAGAAATAGGGCCAGCTGAGTGTGGAGTTCTACCCCTGAAACATACACAGTAAGGAAAGCCAACTACCACAGCTGTCCTCTGACCTACACACACACACACACACACACACACACACACACACACACACACACACGTTTTGCCTGCATGGATGTATCTTCCCGTGGAGTGGCAGACAGCTGTGAAACACTGTGCAGGTGCTGAGTGTTGCTCTGAGCAATCTGGGTTCCCACAGGAACAGACAATGCCCTCAGCCATGGTGCCAGCTTCCTCAGCCCGGTAAATGTTTGTTAAAAGTAGAAACAACGCAAATGTGCATCACAGACTTGCTGGGCCCGCATGATGGGCTACTATTTGGTCAGAAAAAGAAAGAGCAGACTGCTGCCCCGCTGCTCACTTCTGCCTGTGGCAAAGCAGCCAATCGCAAAGACCCACAACCTGAGGGCCACTCTGACTGTGACTGTTTCAACTCTGTGACGGTGTCAAAGCGGCAGCACTCTGTAGAAAGCGCACGTCACATTTTCAGTCGTGACCTTCGGCCACGCTGGTAGTGTGAGGCAGGATTCTCTCCCGCGTAGGACTCTCAGTCAGTCCTGTGATCACGAAGAGCACACACCGGAACCCTCCGTTCCCATCGGCCACGCTATGATGCTCAGGGAAGCCAGGAGAGCCAGGTGTGTTCGCAATGTGATGCTTCCAACTTAGGACACGTTTGCGTAAATTGAGGGTATGGATGGAGATAGATATATATATTCCATTTATATAAAACGTCCAGAAGAGCTAACTGTATGAAGATGAAAAGTGGGTCAGAGGTTGTCTGGGGCTGGGAAGGAGGCGCCTGGAGGTGGGAGTGTGAGAGCCGATGTGAGAAAGGTTCTTTTTAGGGTAGTAAAAACTGCCTAAAACTGAAAGCCAGGTGTGAAAACTTATACTTGAAATCCCAGCACTTGAAAGGCTGAGGCAGGAAGATTGCTGAAAGTTTCAGGGCTATCCTGAGCTACAGAGTGAACTCCAGAGCAGCCTGGTCTACAGTGAGACCATGTCTTAAACCATAACAGAGCAAATAGTCGAAAACTGACTGTAATGCTGGCTGTGCTGAGCAGGCAGAAGCAGGACAGCTTCAGAGATCTGAAGCCAGCCCATACAATGCAGGATCAGCGTGTTTCAGAAGTGGAAAACTGTAGGCTATGACCAAGTAAATACAAAGACAGTTGAGCGATCAGTGAAGCCTCCATCTTCCGGTCATTTGCTAAGCTGTCAGACACAGAAGAGGGAGAGATGAGAGGCACCAACATTTGCTCTCCGGGCCTTTCAGGAAAGGCAGAGCTGCCCCCTTGGCCACGCCTACGGGATGCACAAGAAGGGCAGCAGTGCAGACATCAAAGGGATGGGCAGTGCTCACAAAGGCACAGCCCATAAAAGTTACCATGGCAAACCTGGAAGAGTCTACAGTGTCACCCAGCAGGCTGCTGGCACTGCTACAAACAAGCAAGCTCAAGGCAGGCCTGCTGCCAGGAGAATTAGCTTGGGCACTGAGCATCCCATGCACTCTGAGAGCAGGCAGCTTCCTGAACCGGGTGCGGGAAAAGGATCAGAGAAAGGACGCCGCCAAAAAGAACGGTTCCTGGGCTCAATGACGTGCCAAACGCTCCCCACCCCCTCCCTGAAAAGATCTACAAACGGAAAGGAGCCAAGCTGACGGACTCCCTACAAATTCAGTTTATTAAATACAAAAATAAAAGGAAAACAACTCTAGACTGGAAAGAAAAGTAGTTAAGTGTATAAAAATAATAAGTGAGTGTAGTAAAACAGCTCAGTCACCTGGACTAAGAAAAGGCATTTGACAGAGTGCAGCGCCCTTCACCACAGAGTAGGAAGCCTGCTGGGAGCAGATGACCAACACAGCAAAGGGCAAGGAGGGGAAGTGTATGTTGCTGTCACTGTCACAGAGTGGAGACTGGAAGGGTCCCTGAGGTCAGGGATAGTACCAGGATGCCCACTGTCACCAATGGCAAACTTACTCTTCGGTCATGACAGACTGATGCTCTATTCTACAAAGTAGTTGAGCCATCACTTTGGTCTAAGGCAAAGAAGCCAATCACTCTTTTTCTGACCAAAAAAGCAAGAGGTGTCCAAAGAAGTAGTAAAATTATCTTTATTTGCAGGAAACAAGATCCTACATAGTGAAAAATCACAGAAGAATCCACGAAAGCTGGGCTGCAGCTCAGCTGGCACAGTGCTTGCCTGGCACGTATGAACCCTGGGCTCCATCCTCAGCACCACA
>NC_140502.1:23364720-23392220 GCF_964271855.1 Acomys minous | reverse complement strand
ATTTTAAATCAATACTTGGTAGAATACATAGGATTCAATCTTCACCACCTCGGATTTAGTCGTGACACCAAAAGCTAAGAATAAAGTACAGCCATCAAAGTTCCAAATTTTCTGCATGAAAGGTTATTAACAAGAGGGTAAAAAGACAGCCCAAAAATAGGCAAAAATTATTTACCAATCATTTTTGTGTGTGGGTTTTTAATTTTTATTTGTTTATTATTTCATGTATGAATTTAGTAACCAAAATATATAAAACAACTCATAATTCAACAAGAGCAATGAGCCCGGGTTTTAAAGAGGTTAAGGACAGCTTTGTACCACAGCCAGACAGGCCAAGCCCAGCAAGAATCTCCACACTCGGGCACTGAGAAAATGCAAACCGAAACTATGATAAAACAAACCAACAAGCCAGCACTCAGGAGGCAGAGGCCAGAGGATTTCTGTAAGTTCAAGGCCAGCCAGGTCTACAAAGTGAGTCCAGGACAGACAGGGCTCTTGTGCCACAGAGAAATCCTGTCTCAAAAAACCAAACCAAACAAGCAAACCAACAAAAAAATAAGGCGTGGCAGGCAAGGATCGCAGAGGTTAGGAAAAGGCAGGAGAATCAGGAGTTCAAGGTCATCCTGGGCTAAATGCGACTGTCTCAAAAACAAAGGATTGGAACGCAGGTATTAAAATAGTACACACTTTGTTCAGAGTGACACCAACTCACAACTGACCAAAAAAAAAAAAAAAAAAGATAAATAGCCCAATGCATATTCAAAAGATGGATTTTTTAAAAATGTCCTATACTGTGCTGGTTTGAACAGGAGTGGCCCCCACGGATTCACATTTGAATTCTTGGCCGTAAGGAGTGTCACTAGCGGGCTTTGAGGTTTCACATACGTTCAAGGTACACGGTGTGACAGTCTCCTTCTGCTGCCTGTGGCTCAAGATACAGACCTCTCAGCTCCTCCGCCACCATGCCTGCCTGCACGCTGCCATGTTTCCTGCCCCGATGATGGACTAACCCTCTGCACCTGTCTGCCAGCCCCAACTAAACGTTTTCCTTCTTGATAGCTTCATGGCCGTGATGTCTCCTCAGAGCAACAAAACCCTCAGACAGACACTCATACACTTCTTTGGCTATAAAAAGGACTGCGGGGCTGGAGAGATGGCTTCCCACTCCTGCAGAGGACGCAGGCAGGGCTCCTAGCACCCACACTGGGCAGCTCACAACCTCCCATAACTGCAGCTCCCAAGATCTGACACCCTCTCCTGGCCTCCACGGGACCCACACACACACATGCATGTAGACAGACAGACAAATACACATAAATGAAAAATACATCTTAAAAAAAAAAGAAAGAACAGAAAGAAAGCAGCATTGACCAGGTGCCACAGAACCCCCACAGCACCACTGTGCGCAGTGGCAGCCCCATCACAGAGGCCACGCGGGCCGAGTCGGCGCTGGGCAGTGTCTAGAGCAGGGGAGCCCGTGAAGGTGGAAGCACAGTGGCTGCCAGGTGTGGGAGGGAGAGGGGAACTCGGGGTCTACTTAGCGGGTTCGGGGTTTTCTTGTGGGTGATGAAGTGCTTGGGAACTTTAAAGTAATAAAGGTCGTACTAAAGGTCACTCAATCAAAGAAGTTTAAAAGGCTTATTTCATATTATGGGAATTTCACCTGTACTGAAAAAAAATAAAGCACGTTAGAAAACAACAAGCTGGGGCTGCAGCTCAGAGCACTTGCTGGGAATGAGATTTGCAACATGCATTATTGTGTGAAATACCCTAAAAAGCAGCAGCTACAGCTTGGGTGCGCATGTGGTACTCAAGGCTGTCTTGCTGTTTCTTTTTTATGTTTATTTTTTTCCCAGACAGAGTTTCTCCTTGTAGAGCTGGCAGTCCTGGAACTTGCTCCGTAGACCAGGCTAGCCTCAGACGTTCACAGATCCTCCTGCACTGCCTCCAGAGTGCCAGGGTTAAAGGTATGCACCACCACTGCCCGGCCGTCTTGATGCTCCTTTATCTGACACTGGCATAGGTGAGCTAGTGACTCAGGTACTTATCTGTGGTGTTTTATACTTTAACAACAGGAAAGGAAAAACCCAGTCTCATGATCTAACCCTCACAGTCAAGTGGAGAACTGAGTCCTGGAGGCTCCCTTTCGTGGCAAGGCCCATAGGGCTGGCTCTCTGGGACGGCTGGCACGGCAAGCCCGAGCTCATCCCGACCACTACACTGCCCGCCTCCATGCCAGCAGGAAGACAGAGTGGTGGTACGTGCCCTCAAGCGCTGCTGAGGATGAAGTGTGCACACAGGCCTTGAGTGCAGTCAGGGTTAGCATCGGAGGGCCAACGTCCCACTTTAGCTCTGCAGCCTTGTGCCAAGGCCTTGGGCAATCACTTTTGCTACTCGTCTCCCCTGAAAGGGCATCCATGAAAACTCACAGCACAGGCTTGCCTGGAGGCAGCGCCTGGGACCTGATAGACTGCGCGTGAACCAGCACAATGATCCCTTTAAGCACCAGGAGTGGGGATGCATGAGCACAGACGCCCCGCTGTCAGGAGGCAGCAGAGCCCGGGTTCTACCAGCCACAGATGCTGGACACAGGAATCGTATACTTGGGGCAGGTGAGCCGCCAGTTCACCTGCATCCTTACAAACACACAGACACAAAGCCCTAAAAGGAGCCAGAGCCAAGAGTCACTTGGCCAGCCAAGTCTGGGCACTTCCCCACCTCCTAACACCTTAACCCAGTGAGCCTAGGGAAAGTCCCGCCGAAGGACAAGAGTCCAACAGCCTGGCACAGTCGCTGCTCCCCACAGTCCCAGTCAGTCATTCCGCAGCTGTTTGCTGAGCACCTACTATATGTCAATCATTTCTAGAGGCAATCGAAAGACCGCCTACCTAATGGGGCTGACATCAGACACCTGGATTGTTAACTCGTCTTACAGCCTCAGAACCAAGCATGGTAAGAGGTAGCACATATCTATAATCCTAGCACTAGGGAGGCTGAGGCAGGAGGATTACTACAGTCCTGACATCAGCCCGGGGTACCAAAAGATCCAGTTTCAAAACAAAACAAAACAAAGAGGTTGCACAGCTTACCCACTGTCCAATCAAGAGGAAGTGGCAGAGCCAAGGTCAGAACCTGTCAGGGGTCAATGTTTGGCTGGCTCCTCAGTCTGAGGGCTGGGGTGCCCTGAATGCCACCCTGCTGTGAAGGCAGCAGGAAATGGGGTTCCCTCTACTGCTCTGCTGGCCCTAAAGACCATTCTGTTCTTGTGACTGCTGGTGTCTGTGGCCAGGGATAGCAGGACAGTCTCTCACTAGCAATCTATTGTTCAAAGGTGCCCCTCTCTGGCCCCTCAGGCTGCCCCGGGCTGTCCCATCTACCCACATGCTGCTGCCTGTGAGCCATGGGGCTCTCCTGCTCCACCAGGAAGCCACCCCAAGTACCAACGCAGCATGGCTCTCTGCTCTACGCCTCACACCCACCTTCCTCTCATTGTGTGATCTGACGCCACAGCACAGGCCACCAGTGGACACCTCATCTCCGGGATGTCACATGTTACCACAGAGAGGGGGTCCCTGCCTGGCCAGCTCACCACGGTGTCTCCAGGATCTAGAACAGTTCCCAGCACATGGGAGCTGCTCCATGAATTATGCAGGAAGTGAATGGAAGTGTCTGGCCCAGCCTCCTCAGGCCTGGCGCCCTTCCTCCCAAGGAAACGGTCCCTGAAGGCCAACAGTGGCCAGGCCAGCTCTCTGCACACGCTGTTTCCTTATCTGCCTCCTAGTGTCACATGGCATCTGGTGCAAGGCACATAGGACCTGTGCTGTCAAGGTCTAGTCTCTATCTACGCCCTCAGCAGGGCACAGAGGACCTGTGCTCTCAGGGTCTAGTGTCCTCTATCTACACCCTCAGCAGGGCACAGAGGACCTGTGCTGTCAGGGTCTAGTGTCCTCTATCTACACCCTCAGCAAGGCACAGAGGACCTGTGCTCTCAGGGTCTAGTGTCCTCTATCTACACCCTCAGCAGGGCACAGAGGACCTGTGCTCTAGGGTCTAGTGTCCTCTATCTACGCCCTCAGCAAGGCACAGAGGACCTGTGCTCTAGGGTCTAGTGTCCTCTATCTACACCCTCAGCAGGGCACAGAGGACCTGTGCTCTCGGGGTCTAGTGTCCTCTATCTACGCCCTCAGCAAGGCACAGAGGACCTGTGCTCTCAGGGTCTAGTGTCCTCTATCTACACCCTCAGCAGGGCACAGAGGACCTGTGCTCTCAGGGTCTAGTGTCCTCTATCTACGCCCTCAGCAGGGCACAGAGGACCTGTGCTCTCGGGGTCTAGTGTCCTCTATCTACGCCCTCAGCAGGGCACAGAGGACCTGTGCTCTAGGGTCTAGTGTCCTCTATCTACGCCCTCAGCAGGGCACAGAGGACCTGTGCTCTAGGGTCTAGTGTCCTCTATCTACGCCCTCAGCAGGGCACAGAGGACCTGTGCTCTAGGGTCTAGTGTCCTCTATCTACGCCCTCAGCAGGGCACAGAGGACCTGTGCTCTAGGGTCTAGTGTCCTCTATCTACACCCTCAGCAAGGCACAGAGGACCTGTGCTCTCAGGGTCTAGTGTCCTCTATCTACACCCTCAGCAGGGCACAGAGGACCTGTGCTCTCAGGGTCTAGTGTCCTCTATCTACGCCCTCAGCAGGGCACAGAGGACCTGTGCTCTCGGGGTCTAGTGTCCTCTATCTACGCCCTCAGCAGGGCACAGAGGACCTGTGCTCTAGGGTCTAGTGTCCTCTATCTACGCCCTCAGCAGGGCACAGAGGACCTGTGCTCTAGGGTCTAGTGTCCTCTATCTACGCCCTCAGCAGGGCACAGAGGACCTGTGCTCTAGGGTCTAGTGTCCTCTATCTACGCCCTCAGCAGGGCACAGAGGACCTGTGCTCTAGGGTCTAGTGTCCTCTATCTACACCCTCAGCAAGGCACAGAGGACCTGTGCTCTCAGGGTCTAGTGTCCTCTATCTACACCCTCAGCAGGGCACAGAGGACCTGTGCTCTCAGGGTCTAGTGTCCTCTATCTACACCCTCAGCAGGGCACAGAGGACCTGTGCTCTCAGGGTCTAGTGTCCTCTATCTACACCCTCAGCAGGGCACAGAGGACCTGTGCTCTCAGGGTCTAGTGTCCTCTATCTACACCCTCAGCAGGGCACAGAGGACCTGTGCTCTCAGGGTCTAGTGTCCTCTATCTACGCCCTCAGCAGGGCACAGAGGACCTGTGCTCTAGGGTCTAGTGTCCTCTATCTACGCCCTCAGCAGGGCACAGAGGACCTGTGCTCTCAGGGTCTAGTGTCCTCTATCTACGCCCTCAGCAGGGCACAGAGGACCTGTGCTCTAGGGTCTAGTGTCCTCTATCTACGCCCTCAGCAGGGCCTCAGCTTCCTTTCACCCCACCGAGTCCTGCCTGGTCTCCGCATCCCAGGCTTCCCGTCACCTGTAAAGGACAGTTGCTGGTGAGGCATGGTGAGTCCGCTGGGGTCAACCTACACCTCACACAGCCAAGTCTCAGGGCTTTGGTCCTCGTTGGACACCTTTTCCAAGCAGTTTTGTCGCTCTGGTACCTGGCACCTCTTTCTCCAGGCTCTGCTCACTATCACCTCCTCAGAGTGCGTCCCCATGAGCCTGTCTCTGACCAACCCCTTGACCCCTGATTCCCAGGGCACTTCTTAGCCCCCAACACTGTGTGTGTCTATTACCACTCCCGGTGGGTCACGGCCCCCACAAGTCCCGGAACCCTGCAGCCAATGACCAGCTGATAAACACTGCCTACACTTGGCTGGGTCACTTGAGTTGTATGTGACTACCCTCTCCAGGTCTCAGTGTCTTGGCCTATAAGATGGGGGCACGAATGAGACCACCCACAAAGAGGCAGAGCTTGATCTGGGCACACGTAGAGTGTCCAGCTAGCAGAGAGGGCAATGGTTGCTTGGGTTGGGGCTCCAGGCACCTAAGGAGAGCAGGATGTAAGAGGGAGACACACATATGCTGAGCAAAAGTAAACCCTTACCACGTTTGTGGAGCCAGCCTTCTTTGATGACAGATACCTCATTCATGGTGGCAGCGCTAACACGCTGTCACCTAGCTTGGGACAGCTCAGGGCAGCAGGACATGCAGGAGGTGCCTCGGACACAGTACAGTCTACAAGAAACAAGAGAGAGGCTTTGAGGATGGGAGGGATGCACCAGCCCCATCCTGGCTCTGAGGCCCTTTGGCTCTGTAGCCGGCAGAAAAATGGGTGTAGCCAGGGAGCTGGGGAGAGCTCTTCCCTTGGGGCCCAGTCCTGAGGGAGAAGCATGGGGTCCCAAAAGAGCCACACGTGCACAGGCTCTGCTCCAAAGCTCTTCTTCCCTCTCGCCTATGGCTGGACAGGAAGAAAAGCAAGGCAGCCACAGCCCCACCCCCTGCTCACCCCAACGCCCCAGCACTGAGGTAACCCAGAATGACTCAGACAGCCCTGGGCATCTAGGGTGTGCTCAGACCCACCAGCCTGCGCTGCCCCCAAGACAGACAGGCTCCCGCACACACTCATTTCTTTTCAACTCAACCTGCCCCCCTAAACTAAGTACTGCTCCCCAGGACAGGGCGATTCCCGTCATCACCCCAACTTCACTTTCCTCTTTGTCCCTACAGCAGAATGAGGGAAATGCACGTCTCAAAGGCCCGGCATCTGAGGGGACGGGCTGCACACATCCTGGTCTGGGGCCGAGAGGCCAGCTCTGGGGTTTGACCAAGGTCCTGGTCCCTTCGCCAAGACCTCTGCATCTGCCCCCAGGGACTAACAGCCAACAGACTGACGGACGCCGATGCCACTGCTGAGTTTCAAGTTCCCGGAGCAGAGGGGAGGAGGACGCCTGTGGGCAGCCACCAGCTGGGCCCTTACCTGGAAGCCGGGGCCTGGCCAGGGGCCATGTGCCTGCCTCTCCCAGCCCAGGGTTATTTGCGGACAGCAGGTCAGGAGCTACAGAGGCCCCTGGAGAAGTGGCAGCTGGCTCTAGGGACAGCATGGGCATCAGCTTTCTCTCGTGCCCCAGGGGAGCTGGTGGGCTGGACGCAGTCCTGCCTGGCATGTGACAGTGGCAGGCTGCCCAGACCCTGGTCAAAAGGAAGGGAGGTAAGTGGGAGGAAGCGAAGGAAAAAGAAGCAGGCCACCGACAGGGAGGACAGGGCGGTGTGAAGTCACAAGCTGGACTCCAAGCTGCAAAGGCAATGACGGAGTGTGGGGCCAAAACAGCAACCAGCAGCCCCCCCGACTTGCAGCCCCCCAACACAGAGGAGCTCAAGGGCCCTCAGCTCCAAACATTGCATCAATATCAACCTCCCCTCTCCTCTAATGCTGGCTGTCGGGATGCAATTCCACATCCTCCTGGGGTCTTACCTCTGTGCCCCAACTCAGTGGCCAAAGACACCCTTAAAAATGACTGTCTTAAGCCAAGCATGGTGGTGGCGCACGCCCTTAATCCCAGTACTCAGGAGGTAGAGGCAGGCAGATTTCTCTGAGTTGGAGGCCAGCCTGGTCTACAGAGTGGGTGCAAGGACACCCAAACAAACAAACATTCTGTCCTTCCTCTGCTCAAAATCCTCCATGGCCTCCATGTCGCTGGCAAAAATGGCCGAGTCCTCAGACTGGCATGCAAGGCCGTGCAGAGCTGCTCCCCCAGCCCCTGCTCAGCCGGGAGACCTGCGCCCTGACTCCTCCCATCCATCAAGCCCCCCTCACGCCCCATCTGCATCTGACCTTGTCCTTGCACATCCAAACCCTTGACAGCTCTCCCAGTGTGCTTAGAAAACACAAGAGTCGTCCCTATACCAGTGGGACCACGTGGGTGCTTCCTGAACCAAGAAAGCAAGGGCACAGCATCGTGACAGCGGCTGCTTGGCCCTTCCACCCTCCCGCTCACACCTGCTGGGTCCTCTCTCTCCTGGGGCCTCCGTGGAGCAGTGCACTCTCAGGTCTCAACCTTAAAGCTGCACTGGGTACAGCTAGGGGCCTTTCAGCCAACTCCCCCACACCCACCAATGCTACTAAAGTGGGCGCCACACTGACATTTGCCAAGCAACCAATGGGCTGGGTCTCCCCAACAGGCCGAGCTGTACAAACACCTGAGCTCTGCCATGTTACCCATCTTCCAAGTGTGTCCCAGGTACAGACCCTAGAGAACATCACAAAGACACAGTGATGGAACTCACAAAATTCACAATCTGAAGAGGGAAGACAGTGCGCATGCACACACACACACACACACACACACACGATGTTACGGGGTGGAGAGGTGTTGAAAGGAAAGAGCAGGGACTGGGGCTGTGTAGCTGCACAGTGAGGGCTGCATGTGAACAAAGCCTCCGTAACCAAGGGAGTGAGCAGCGCAGCGCACGGAAAGAATCTCCAGCAGGAGCGGAGTGCAGAGGAAGCCAGAGACACTGCTCAGGCCGAGATCGGGGCCCCTACACCCAAACCTAGCGTGTCCCTGGCTGTGGGTCAGTTATGAATTCTTCCTCGTGAGCTGGGGTAGAGACCTAAGAGCCAAAGCAGTGTCACCTCTGGAAGCCCGAGACCCAGCAGCGACAGTGCTAAAGCGCCTAGCGCGAGCCTCTGCTGGTGCCTGACGCACAGCCCTCCCACACTGCTGCTCTTCAAAGCTACGAGAAGGCAGCCAGGTATGGCCAGGAATGCTCAGGGTTTCGGAGTCTGAGGGCCACTGCCAACCCAGTGGCCTTACGCGGGGCCCTGGGACTCCCCATACCCTACCAGAGGGCTTTAACATGCCCAAGTGAGGACAGAGGCTCAGCGAAGGGAAGCCGTTTACCTTGGGTCTCCCAGCTGAGTGGAAGGGGCCCTGGCCTCAGCTCCACGCGCCAGAGCCACTTTTTACTGCCTCGTTTCAGCAACTAAGGAGTCAGCAGCAGCTCAGGCAGGCAAGGGCAGGGGGAGGAATTGGAAGATCCCCTGCGTCCTCCCACTAAGGGTGGCGCCTCAGCCGAGGTGTCTGTGACGCAGGCCTGCGGTGATGAAATTCCAGGCAGCACAGCCAAGCGCATGGCCTGCTCACTGAGGACACTCGGAAGCGGGACAGAGATCTGCCTGTGGAGACCCATCCTGACTGCTTTTCTGCAGCGCACACCAGCGGGAGCCCATGTGTCTCTGTCACACACTAGCTGCTGCCTCCCACACTGTCCACAGCTGAGGTGCTGAGGGCCAGGGCTGGGCCTGCAGCTGTGACGAAACACGAGCCAGCTAGAGGCCAGGTGAACAGAACACGGCCCTCACAGGAAAGGATGCCTCAACAAGAAACACACAGAGCTCAGTGGCGATGAGGAGACAGAGACTAATTAATGCCACCTGCCCGGGAGACGAAGCCTCAAAAACTTGCAGTGCTAAGTTTGGCCTACTCAGGAATGCCAAATGGTGAGGCCTTCATGAAATTATCATAAACACTCAATACGTGGCTATCCAAACCCAGGAACTTCGCAGTAGCCAACCCTCGGCAGGACTTCTCTGCACATGTTCCTTTGAACATGGACATTTTTTCTTTTTTGGTTTTTCGAGACAGGGTTTCTTTTTGTAGCCTTGGCTGTCCTGGACTCACTGTGTAGACCAGGCTGGCTTTGGACTCACAGGGATCCTCCTGCCTCTGCCTCCTGAGTGCTGGGATCACAGACATGCACCACCATGCGTGGCTCACGTGGACATTTTCTACAGCATCGGCTTTTATCAAAATGCTCTGTAATCGGTGGATCGGCTGACAGCAACAGCAGCTATTGAGAAATAGGTCCCCGCGTTCCTGAATCCCACGCGCAGATACTGCCTGGCAACAGCAGGCTACTGCCTCTAAATTCTCCTTCTGGGCAGTTCCGCCTCTAAGAGAGAGGTAAGGCTGGAGCTGCAGTAGGTGACAGGCTTTGGGACAAAACGGGGTGGGGGCTTTCACTGCCAGTAACTCACTCTGAAGTGTCAGAAAGAACTCCCGGCCAATGCAGCCATTGGGAAGTGCAGCTCCCTGCCGCCCTCTTGCCTCTCAGGGGCCATCTGTGAGTCTGGCAGGAAAAGCAGGCCACTGAGGGGGTGAGAGGCCACAGGCAGCTGCAGAGGGCAACTGAGCCTGTTTTGAGCTGTTTCTGGTGCCAGACTTTACTCTCTATATGCCCATTTCATGGATTTTTTTTTTCCTTCCAGAAATGGGAATTCAAGCTAGGGTCGCGTGCATACTAAGCAAGCCCTCTACCCATGGGCTATACACCAAACCCTATTGTTAACTTTCAAAGGTTGGGCCCGCGTTACCTGCGCCGGCTTAGAACTCACTCTATACCCTTGCAGTCTGCTTGCCTCTGCCTTGGCTGGGGTTACAGTTCTCTGGAATTACAGCCATTCCACACTTTTATCAAGCGCCCACCACGTGCCCAACACAGCAAAGTCGTGGGGATCTGGGAATAACTGCTTTGAGCAGAGCCTCACCGCGCCCTGTGGCTCGCTTCCCTTAAGGAGCAGGAGTTTGCGGCCACTGGGCTGCTCTGGTGTGTCACTGGAATGGAGGGCCTCTGGGGAAATAAAGGGGCTGGGGCAGGCCTCACATGAGGGTTTGGGCTGAGGATGGAAGGGCTCTGGCTTCAGTAGTAATCACACATCGTGAAGTGGGGGGAGGGTGTGGACGGGGTGCTGGGATCTAGGTGCGCCTGTCGGGGTGCTGGGATCTAGGTGCGCCTGGGGGGGTGCTGGGATCTAGGTGTGCCTGGCATCCTGAGCTGGGGAGCCTTGTTTTGGCAAGCTTAGCTTGCTCTCCAGGCTGCTCAGCTAGGACAAGGGGGGCGGTATTCTGCTCCTCGGCCCATGAACTGTGCCAGCTCAGGTCCTCAGGGTCATCTATCTGAACCCAGAGTCGTGATACGTGGCTTCTGAGGTGACCTCTGAATACTGCTAAGGACAGTGCCTGAGCTAGACAGACGGAAATATGATGTCTTAAAGACAAGTTTGTGTATGTGTGTGCATATTCGTGTGTGTGGTTCTGGGCAGGTGCACGTGCACACTGTATGTAGGGGCCAGCGGACACCCTTGGGTACAGTCTTCAGGCACTGTCCACCTTTCTCACTGGACTGGAGTTCACAGAGCACAGTGAGCCACAAGGATCTGTCCATCTCTAGGCCCCAAGCCCAGCTCTTCCACAGGTCTGGGGATTGGGCTCTGGGCCCTGTATTTACTAACTGAACCACATGCCTAGCCCTAAAGACAGTTCAAACAATGTTACTGAGTATTGGATATATAAGATCAGTCTATGATCCCTGTGCACTCAGCAGCATTTTGGGGTGTGTGTGTGTGTGTGTGTGTGTGTGTGTGTGTGTAAACAGGGCCTTACACTACGTAGAGCCCAGGCTACGCTCTAACTTACTATGTAGTCCAGCCTGGCCCAAACCTCAGGCAGCTCGCCTGCCTTAGCCTTCCAGATGCTGGGTGCACCCATGCTTGCTTCTCAGCCACTGCTGGAACAGAATCAATCTCACCAACTGTGGTCAGAGCCCCTCGGGGACCATCTCTAACCACCCCTCCTCCACGCCCAGAGCTGACCACACATGTCATTTCACTCCTATGGCCCAGGGTACGGCGGAGGTCAGGCTGTCCTAAGGGGAAGCTGAAGGGAGCACCTTGCTGGCGATGTGGGCGACTCCCGCTTCAGCAGAGCAGAGACCCCAGTTGGGCTGTTCCATGGCACCTCAACTCCCCATCGGGAATTATTCTGTACGGCGATTTTCTGTGATGGAGTGCAGAGAAAGACACGTTCTCAAATGCAGCAAAAGCACCAAGGTAAAGCAGAGCCACGTGGACACAAGGCAGCAGCGCCAGCTCGCATGCGTCTCCCACCGTCTTCCCCAGCGCAGCCGCTCCTGCCTTCACAGTCCTCCCCTGGTCTCACTGCAGCTGCTCCTGCCTTCACAGTCCTCCCTTGGTCTCACTGCAGCTGCTCCTGCCTTCACAGTCCTCCCTTGGTCTCACTGCAGCTGCTCCTGCCTTCACAGTCCTCCCTTGGTCTCACTGCAGCCGCTCCTGCCTTCACAGTCCTCCCTTGGTCTCACTGCAGCTGCTCCTGCCTTCACAGTCCTCCCTTGGTCTCACTGCAGCTGCTCCTGCCTTCACAGTCCTCCCTTGGTCTCACTGCAGCTGCTCCTGCCTTCACAGTCCTCCCCTGGTCTCACTGCAGCCGCTCCTGCCTTCACAGTCCTCCCTTGGTCTCACTGCAGCTGCTCCTGCCTTCACAGTCCTCCCTTGGTCTCACTGCAGCCGCGCAGGGGCGGCCTGCCCCACAGTTACTTCGTTTGGTTTCTTTTTCTGGGTCTCCTGTCCTTTGTCTCCTCTGTTTTAGCACCACGGTATCTGGACATTTTCACTAGTTTGTTTATCCATTCTTTTGTGGGTGAGGCCAGAAAGGTACTCGTTTCTCAGCTACGAAGGTTTAGTAACCAAGAAGAGACTTGATACCCTATGAGCATATACAGGGGAGGAGGTCCCCCTCAGTCACAGTCATAGGGGAGGGGAGTAAGGGGAAAGCGGGAGGGAGGGAGGAATGGGAGGATACAAGGGATGGGATAACCATTGAGATGTAACAAGAATAAATTATTAAAATATATATTTTTTAAAAAGATAGTTTAGTAGACGAAGGACTCGCCACCAAGCCAGACAGCCTGCATTCCGCTCCCAGGACCCACACGGCAGAGGAGCCAACTCAGCTGTCTGCTGAATCCCATGTGCATACACACGCACACATATGTATGTGCGAGCGTACACACGCACACACCAGAAATACCGTGTCAAAGCCATAATGCCAGATCGCATAAGGCCGTCGCCAGTGGATCACAAGCTCAGGGCCCTCCCGTGCTAGAGAGCTCAAGGCCTGCCTTGAACTTAGTGAGATCCGGACTCAAAATGAAAACTCTCAAGAGGGTTCAGGCGAATGGCTCAGTGGCAGCATGCTCGCCTAGCGTGTGCAGGCCCTGATCCCATCCCAGCACGATAAAGAAAGGGGGAGAGAGAGATTGCTACACACGGTGCTTTCATGTACTTTTAGGACAAGGTCTCTTTAATATTAAGTAATCTGAACTGGTCTCAACATCTTACTTTAGTGACGGCCTTTTAGAAAAGCGGGTGCCAGTCAGTACGGCTCTCCTGTCGTGCAGAGCTCCTGTCCTGAGCGTCAGTGCCTGAGGAGGGGGTGCTTAAGTGTCACACACACAGAAACAGGAATCAGAACTGTGCTAACAAGAGTTCCAGGTGCAGGACTCAAGGTGGCCTCAGGACGGCTGCGGCAGCTGCAGTGGTCAGGTGTTATTGTCACTCCCTCTAGGGGGTGGGGACAGAGGGTATTTCTGAACATGTACATTTTCACCTACTCCACCTCCTCGGTGAGATGTTGCCATTTAAAAAGATTAATTTCTTCTTCAGCACACATCCCCCACCCGCCCATCTGTCTCCTGAAGGAGGCGGGACTGAAGGCAGCGTGAAGGTGTGGGCAGCTGCCAGAGCCTGGGACAAGAATAAGCCCAGAACAGATTTCCTTGTCTTCTCCACCACCTCCACAACACACACCCCTTCCCCTCACTGCACCCCAGAAATCATGTGAAGTATCCCAGTCTGCCTGGCCATGGGCTCCAAACAAAGCAGGAGCAGCAGCTGCTCTCGGTGGGCTTCTCCAAGCACAGCTGACAGTACCCAGGGCCTCTCCCAGGCACACATGGGACACAGCCAAGGCCGTTGGGGACACCTGCCTCAGCCCCGCCTCTCAGCTGCAGCCTCATCAGACCAACACGTGCAGCCCTCCCTCCCTTCTCCGGGTCCCCTGATGAGTCTGCTCTCACCCAGGCCCTCTGCACACATGCTGCTTTCCCTAGCTAGGGGGCTGTGCACTCTGCTCTCACCCAGGCCCTCTGCACACTCGCTGCTTTTCCTAGCTAGGGGGCTGTGCACTGTGCTCTCACCCAGGCCCTCTGCACACTCGCTGCTTTCCTTAGCTAGGGGGCTGTGCACTGTGCTCTCACCCAGGCCCTCCGTGCACACTCGCTGCTTTCCCTAGCTAGGGGGCTGTGCACTGTGCTCTCACCCAGGCCCTCCGTGCACACTCGCTGCTTTCCCTAGCTAGGGGGCTGTGCACTGCACTTGCTCAGCCCAGTCCTCACTCTTCAGAGAAACTTTCCCTGAATCTCTCCTCCCAGGACAAGGACACTTGACACGTACAGCTCACCTGCCCCTCCCCTGCCCAGGAGCCCCACAGGGTAGAAGCAGAGTCTGCCCTGGATCCCACTGTTGCCAGCCCTGAGCAGCAGACGTCACAGGGCAGCCCCACCTAGAACGTTAGTTAATCCCAGGAGGGCTAATAACTGGGACCACGGCTTCTGGCTCCAGACCCCAAGTGAAGGGACAACAAACACTCCGCACTCACTGCACCCTAAGTGTGCTGTCAGCACTGGCAGCAAGCACGCAACAGACGGCCAGGGGTGGCCAAACAGAACCCCCGCTGTGGGAGGAGAGGGCAAAGTATATAGGCAAACTATACAGCACAATCAAGGTGCCCAGTGTCACGGAGAAAGACAGCGTACATAAAAGCAAGGGCAGGGCACAGAACGGCTCCTGCAGATGGTGACATCTGAGCAAAAATGTGAACTACAGAAGCCACGTGGAAAGCTGGAAGCATTCCTCAGAGGACAGAAGGTTCTGGAGTGAGAAAGGAACCAGGAAGCCAGGCCCGGCATCTCTGGGAAAGAGCTGGAGACCCGTGGGCCTGACACAGCAGGGTGAGGGGCTGCACATGGACCATTCTGCCTCCAGTGCAGGCGTGCAGGCCTCAGTGAGAGGCCGCATCACAGCCTTCCTTTCCACTGCTCCTGACACTTGCTCCCTGTGCCTCACTTGGGGACCACAGGAACCATCCCTGATAGGAAAGAGGATGGACAGTGTTTAGAGTATCCAACAGCAGAGGCCAAATGCATACAGTGGAAGAGACTAAACTTCTGCCACTGGACTCCTAAGCTTCCCACTTCCAGAGACTTCTCAGGCCGTTCTCACTGGCTGACGGCCTCATCAGCATCACTGCCCCCTGCTCTCCCATGCGTGCTCTGAAGCAGAGCCTGACGCACGGGCAGACCATGGCGCTGAGCACCTGAACATACGCTGGCGCACTGAAGAACCACAGTCTCCCTCTTCTGTAGCGCTTAGCGTACGGACAGCACATAACAGGCAGCTCTCATGCCCCAGACCCCTGGCACGTGACACCTGGAGTCTGGCGGAGGAGGGCGAGCAGGGCTCTCTGGCTGTGAGGGTATCATGGCACCTGACTAGAAGCCGCATGCGTGCCCATCCCTCCCTGGAAACAGGCATGCTAGGTGGCAGGCCGAGTGACCGCAGAATCCTGCTGCCCCTTCCCAGAGGCTGCCTGGGGCTTCTCTGGACATCTGCCCCCTTGCTGTGAGACAGGCCTAAGCGCAGAGAGGACTGACAATGTCCTTATGCTACCTCAAAAGGCAACTTTTTAGACCGGGTATGGTATCGGTCCAGAGACTGAAGCAGGGGGATCTCTGTGAGTTCAAGGCTAGTCTGGTCTATTCGGGGAGTTCCAGGCTAGCCAGGGCTATTCAGTGAGAGCCTGTCTTGAGAGAGAGAGAGACAGACAGAGACAGAAGATGATTGTTTCTACGACCCTGTGTTGCCATGGCAATGCACTGAGGTATGCTCAGGGTACAGCTGGGGATGTGACAAGCCTGGGGCAGCGGGAATGGCAGCTTTTACAGAAAGGCAAACTCTGAAATCCAGCACCATCCAGAACCCTGGTCAAGGGCACTGAAATGGCTTCTTAACATAGTGACCAGGGTTGGGATGGGATAACAAAAATGACTTGGAACATGCCTGACAGGGGATGAAGGCCCGACTCTGCACTCCCAAGCTCCTGCCATCTGTCCTTTCCTACTCCCGCAGGCCTAGCCCCCCCAGTCAACTCTGCTGGGCTCAACCTCCCAACCTTGCCCCCCCACTCCTGACTCCCTTACAGCCTGCTTTCCCCTCAGGAGCTTCCCAGGCCACTCACTGTCCCCTACCCAGGCCACTCACTGTCCCCTACCCAGGCCACTCACTGTCCCCGTCCCAGGCCACTCACTGTCCCCTACCCAGGCCACTCACTGTCCCCGTCCCAGGCCACTCACTGTCCCCGTCCCAGGCCACTCACTGTCCCCTACCCAGGCCACTCACTGTCCCCTACCCAGGCCACTCACTGTCCCCTACCCAGGCCACTCACTGTCCCCGTCCCAGGCCACTCACTGTCCCCGTCCCAGGCCACTCACTGTCCCCTACCCAGGCCACTCACATGGGCTAACAGGCCATCTCTGCTCCTCTGCTGAAGACTGGGTGCTATCCTAGGCAAGCATACAAGACATAAGAAGGACTCAATAAAAATTTATTGAGAGCACAGAATATAAAAATGAACCAACTAGGCATCATAATGCATACCTTTAATCCCAGCTCTCAGGGGGCAGAGGCAGGTGGATGTCTATGAGTCAGGACAGCCAGGACTACATAATGAGATCCTGCCTCCGACAGACAGACAGACAGACAGACAGATAATTTCAAAATAGCCTGTTTTGGGGGGCTGGAGAGATGGCTCAGAGGTTGAGAGCACTGACTGCTCTTCCAGAGGTCCTGAGTTCAATTCCCAGAAACCACATGGTGGCTTACAACTATCTATCATGTGATCTGGCGCCCTCTTCTGGCATGGAGGCAAATATGCAGACAGAACATTGTATATGTAATAAATAAATACATTAAAAAAAAAAAAAAGGCCTGTTTTGTTTTGTTGGTTTTTCAAGACAGGGTTTCTCCGTGTAGCTCTGGATGTCCGAGACTCGCTTTGTAGACCAGGCTGGCCTCAAACTCACAGCGATCCACCTGCCTCTGTCTCCCTAAATGCTGGGATCAAAGGCGTGCGCCATCACACCTGGCAGTAGCCTGTTTTTAAATTGTCTCTGCCAGGTATGGTGGTATACAACTGTAATATCAGATTTCGGAAGACCAGCCAGGGCTATCCAGGCTTGCATATGGCACACAGACTTATATGCAGGCAAAACACTCACATACATAAAATTTAAGCTCGAAACCCTAGCACTGAGGGGTAGAGACAAGACAACCTTGTCAGTAAGCTTCAGCCTCAGTGAGAGCTCGTCTCAAGGCAGCCAGGCAACAAATTCCAGAAGACCCGACGAGGGCACGCTAGCCCATGACCTCAAGTGAGTCCACCACTCACAAAACATGACATGCATCACTCGTGTGCCCCAGGGTCTCATCTACTAACTGGGGGTAAGAGCCCTCCCACAACCCACGACGCCACGCATGGGTACAGAGCCAGCGCACAGGGCACACACAGGAGCACAGTGTAAGCCGGCATCACAGCTCATCAGGCCCCACACACCCAAGTATCACCCATTCCTGCAATCACAAGCACAGGCTGCCCGCTCCACAGTGCCTCTCTGCTCTAGTGCCGCCACCTACAGCAGCAGCTCCATCAATCAGTGCCTTCTCACCAGGCTGGTGCTTTCTTCTGTGTTAGCCTCCTGAAGCCTCCCATGACCCTGCAGGGACACCGGCACGCTTAACTGAACAAACTTCACCTCAGAGACGGAACCCAGGAGCTCAGGGCTCCATAGCAACCTCAAAATGCTAAAGCCACCCCAAGTTCAACCACCAGCGGAGAGTGAGGAGCCAAAGAGCAGGTCTGGGACAAGAAGAAGAGCGCAGCTGCCCCACTGCGTTCAGGAAGACCATCCAGGTGGCAAATGGAGAAAGACTTGGTTTTCTGGCCTCACCCTCAGAAACCACATTGGTAGATGCACTTCCCGGCGAGGGCAGCTGGACTCCAGGAACGTGCCCAAGGGCCCTCTGATATGAAGTCTCTCCTAGGCCGGCCTGGCTTGCTGTTCGTGCACAGCCCACCCAGAGCACAGGCCCTGCCGTGGGTGCCGAGCTGGCAGTGGGTCCTACCCCAAGAGACCAGGCTGAGACCCCACCCTGCAGCCCTCCCACACTAGCGTCCTCCCTCCCTCTCGGTTCTGCTCCTCGGCTGTCTCCCCGAGCTGGGCCTCTCGCTGCTTGGCTGGCTGTCCAGCAGAGTCTGCCACGGAACCAACCCACCACGCAGCCCAGAGGCCTGGTGGCTGAGGGCCTCTGCACAGAGCTCTGGGAAGCTGGAGAGGCCCACGGAAGGGCGGCCCTGGGTTCTCCAGAGGCCTGACTGAGATCAACCACAGAAGACGCCTCTTCCCATCCCCCCATCCCTGGGGTCAGAGTAGACCCTCAAGAGGTTCACTCTGCTCTCTCCAGAGCAAGCCTTGGAAAACACACACCAGGGCTCCTGCCTACGGCACCAAGCCTTAGGGATGAGGCTCACTGGCCAGACTAGAAGACACCCTCACTTAAGCCACTAAGCCCGGCATGACCCTTCCTGTCAGTGTGACAGCTATTCGCACTGTTACTTAGCAACAGCGGCTGGCTAGGCTAGTTGGGGAGGCATAGACAAATCAGTCCTTTGAGTCCCCACCTTGATCCCTAAATGTAACAGTCACAGTCATGGCCCCGAGGGAACCCAGTGTGAAACCACAGAAGAGGGAGGCAACCAGTGGGTCTCCAGCGGAGCAGTTGTGAGGCAGTTATTCTCTCAAGGGGAAGCGGGAGGCGTGTGCAACAGTGCCCAGGCCCAGGCAGAAGCTTGAAGACCTCCAAGGCCAAAGTCACCACCCAACTGAGTAAATCCTTACACTCTAAATTCCTTCCCAGGCTGAGGAGGCAGCTCACACCCCTTTCCCTGGCCACGGGCAGGCGCTCACCCGATCACACAGGCCTCTCGCCCTGCAGTGCATCCTACACCTCACCAGGCTCACCCTCCCACCACACCTACACGCCGTGGTCTCCCTGCTGCTCCCGGGCTGCCCTCCTCTTACCCACACGCTTGTCCCGCCTTACCTACCTCACAGCCCTTCCCTGTCTCGAAGTCTGAAGAAGCTGCTGATGGGCCCGTCGCCTCAGCTAACCCACTCCTCGCTTACCCTTCTGTTGCTCTCCTTCAGCTCCACAAAGGACTCCTGTTGTGTAGACAGGGTCTCACCATATAGCCTTGGTTAGCCTGGAACATACTACGGAGCTCAGGCTGGCCTGGAACCCACAGAGACCCACCAGCATCTGCCTCCTGAGTGCTGGGGTCAAAGACCTGCCACACCACATCTGACAGAATAGGATTTTGTCTCTACCTGATGCAACCCCCTGCCCACTGCCAGTCTCCCCACCACCCCAGGGCTGTGGAAAGGATTCAGGAAAAGCAGCCAAAGCAAAGGTAAGCACCAAACCTGGGTCTGGGAAGGATCCAGCACTTGTACCATGGGAGGCAGTAACTACATGAGAGGACGGAGGCTAAAGAGCCGCACCTGTTAGCTTACTTGCCCACATGCCACCTTGCCGCTAATGAAGAGAGGCTAATGTCAGCCCTACTTTCCTCAAGTCCCCTGACAAGCTTCTACAACCTGGCTGGGACCCTTAGGATCCCAGAAACGTGGCAGGGGGGGTGTGGGGGGGGGAAGAATTACAATCTGCTGCACCACACTTGGCACACACCTGTCTATCACTTGTGTCAAGCAGCAGCAGCCCCTGCGCTTCCCTCTGCCATCTGAGGAGGGCATTATCCTGCCTGGCTCAGGTAAGGAAAGGCTCCTAGAAGGCTGCAGCATCTGCTCAGAGCCACAGGCCCAGCACCTGGAAGGCTGGATTTGAACTCTGTGCTTAGAACAGCACCACGGCCTTTTTGAAAACTGAATAATGTGTTTGTGCGTGGGCATAACTGGGGGGCGGGTCACGCTGTGACATGCGTGTGGAGGGCAGAGGCCAACTCTGCGGAGTTGGTTCTCACCTTCCACTTTGATGTGGGTTCTAAGGATTGAACTCCTTTGTAGACCAGGCTGGCCTCGAGCTCACAGCGATCCGCCTGCCTCTGCCTCTGCCTCCCGAGTGCTGGGATTAAAGGCGTGAGCCACCACCGCCCGGCTCCCAACACAAGCCTTTACAGAAGCTGGGACCAGGACACAGGATGTCTACATGGAAACTAGACCGAGCTGGATCCCTAAGCACCGGAAGGAATGAGAAGCAGGGGATGGACAGGGCAGGGCCTCAGCTCCCTAAGCGGCTCTGAGCGTCCCCTGAGACTTCCGCGGTGTGGCACCACGGCAGCTTTCTGTCAGTGAACTCACTGGAGGAGGGGCGTTCAGGAGTCTACTGCAGGGGCATGGGTACTGCGGGCCCAGCCACACAGCCGGAAGAGCTCATCCTCATCCTGCCTTGCCCATGGGTCCACAGCAGCAATCGGCACCTTCCCGAATGGCTCTCCTGCTAGCCCCTCCTGTGCCCAGTCTAATTCATAATTCAGCTCTGTCCCCAAGTGTCTCCAGCAAAATCAGAAATGCTGAAACTGCCAAGGACAGAACACTCACCTCACCCCAGCTTGGGGCGGGAAGCAGGTCCCCAGGACAAGAATCAAGATGGCAGAGACCCACTACAGCCTGGGACCTCTTGAGCTACTAAGAGGATGGTACCCAGCCTGGCCTCCAGGAAATCTGATACAGACCTGGGAAGTATGCACAATTCCTCCTTCAGGCTTCAATTTCTGACTTTACTAAAAATAAAAATAAAGCCGGGTGGTGGTGGTGGTGGCGCACGCCTTTAATCCCAGCACTCGGGAGGCAGAGGCAGGCGGATCGCTGTGAGTTCGAGGCCAGCCTGGTCTACAAAGTGAGTCCAGGGCTACACAGAGAGACCCTGTCTCAAAAAATAAATAAATAAATAAATAAATAAATAAATAAAAAGAAAACAACAACAAGGAAACAGTTCTATAAAGTAGGTACAGCTGTAGGCACACAGAGGCTGCCACATGCCTAGCATGATGGGACGACTTCTCATCAGCACATGCCACCCACTAGCCCCTGTGACTCCATTAAGAAGGAGAGCGCGCTTCTTACTGCAGTGGTCCCTGTGCCTCCCACCACGGCGAGCCGCCGCCAGGGCCAGAAGGTGCAGAGGGTGATGCCGCAGCCCATCAGCCTTGTCCTCAGATACTTGTAAATTAGATCTCGGATTCAGGTGTGGCTGCGTGAGCAGGGAACATGCGGAGGGAGGGTTGTATTGTTGGCTTTGATGAGCACATGAACCTCGTGTTAGATGATGCAGAAGAGATTCATTCGAAAACAAAGTCAAGAAAACAACTGGGTCGGATCATGCTAAAGGCAGCTAACATTGCTCTGCTCCAGAGTGTTTCCAAGTAGAAATGGTCACGCACCGGAGAAGCTGAGAAGGCAGTTCAGTGGTTGTAAAGGTGTCTTCTGCTCCTAGAATGGCCTGAAATGTTTGTCTTGTTTAGTGCCCCTTATCCAGTGATAATAAATGCTGTGAGATTGTTTTTGTTACCAATAAATAAATAAATAAATAGATAAACAGATAAGTAAAATAAATAGGAGAACGTATGCACATTCCAACTTAGCCGGGAGTGGTGGCGCACGCCTGTAATCCCAGCACTGGGGAGGCAGAGGCAGGCGGATCGCTGTGAGTTCGAGGCCAGCCTGGTCTACAGAGCGGGTCCCAGGACATCCAAGGCTCCACAGAGGAGCCCTGTGGGGGCGGGGGGAGGAGTATGACACCAAGCCCCGCTACTCTAGAACACAAGGCATCCTGCAGTGTGTGGCACACTGGTCTCAGCGAGTGAAGGTCGGCCATCAATTTCACGGTCATTACTTTTATTGCTCCTGTTAACTCTACAGGCAAAGCCTCTAGAAACTACCAGGAAAGAAGCACATCCCTAGTGGAGAAAAACCCCAGAGAACACCCACAGCCTCAAACCATGCCTGGACCTTTCTCTCTGGGACCCATGACCCATGAACGCCAGTCAGCATAGACACCAACGCTACTGTAGACCAATGGCTGCTGTCTGTCCCCTTGACCACATCACCAGACTGGTCAGCTAGGTCAATCAGGGACTGTGGCCAACCCTCCAGGAAATCTAACCTAGGGCGAAGGTTACAGGGCAAGCCAAGGTCACAACTGGCCTAAGGAGCAAGGACACTGGCCACGCACGTCTGGGGTTCTCTGCTTAGAGACCACAGTGAGAAGCAGCTAGGTCTGTGGGGAACCTACCAGTCCCAAGCACTGTTAAGTAGCCATCCTCCCTAGGCCAGACCAAACTGGGTAAAGTGAACTCCCCTCCAAGTCCCCTTGGCCTCTCCGAGAGGAACAGCTGGGCAGACATCACTCAACCTCAGCAAGAGGCCAACTGCTATCACTCAACTAGTAGGAGCGTCAACAGGGCCGGAGACTGAGCTGCTGGCAGAGAGGCACAAGCTGCCACGTGGCCAGGGACAGGGAAACTGTGGTCTGGACTGGCCCAGGCCCTGTACATCCACGCACACGATAGCAGGCAGCACCTGAACTCTCAACTTCTTCTCCAGGGACTGACATGTAAACAAGCTGAGAATCGGCCTGATCTGAACTCTGTTGTGTTTTTCTAGCAGAGGCCTGTCACCAGGCCCCCCGCCAAAAGTCTCCAAATGAGAGAGACGGGGCCCCCAAATTCTGAGAATAAAGACGCGCCCTCCCACCCCCAACTTGCTCTGGAGAAGAGCTGGCCCTCAAAACACACCTTCCTCCCAAAAGGTCCGCACAGCTCCTTAAACCCGAGCCCGATAGTCCCTCCCTTTCCTAATAGGGAGCCAGACCAGAGAACTTCAGTGACTTGTAGGACACATCCCCACCCCCGGAAGGAAAGTACTTGCCAAAAGGATGTCCCACACACCTTAAAGAGAAATAATCTGTGAAAGTTCTGGCGTGGAGAGTAGGCAACCCCGTGATAACAAAAAAAAAAAAAAAAAAAAAAAAAAGGCACCCCAGCAACGAGCCCGTTCTCCCCAAAGTCATTAAGAAGTTCAGTAAAGGGTGAGCTGAGTGTAAACGCCCACCACTGCACATTACAGGAAGCAGAGAGCGCTCCTCGCCCACTCGGCATCACACCCCTAAAAGTACGCCCCTTAACACTCACTCGGGCCTCCCAGCACTCCGTGCCTCAAATACGATAAACATCGCAGCCCTCCTCCTCCTCCTCCTCCTCCTCCTCCCCCTCCCAGCCCCGCTCCCCTACAGGCACACGAGGGGCTCTTGCGCTTAGGTGGCACTGCCCTGACGGCCCCACCGCGGCCACCCTGGCTACTGACCCCTCTCTCTCCAGAAGCTCCCAACCTAAGCGCCCGAGCGGCACAACGCTCTACACCTGACACGGCAGGAGCCGTCTCCCCGGACATCCCCCGGGGCAGCCGCCACCGCGCCCCCCCCGTCCCCCCCCCGTCCCCCCGGGCTAGTCCCGGAGCCCCGGACCAGCCCCCCGGACTCAGTTCCGGAAAGGGGGGTGTGGGGTGTGGGGTGGGCCCCGGGTCCGCGGTCCCCGCCCGGCGGGCACGGTGGTACGGCCCGGCGAGGCCCCGCGGGGGGCCGGGACGCGACCATCGCGAGGGGAGGGCGCCTGGGGACACGCGCTGGCGTACTCACCTGTCACCGGCGGCCGCCCAGCCTCTCCGGCCGGGCTCTACCCCCGCCCATCGCCACGCTGCACTCCTTCCCGCTCCTTGTACTACACAGGCGGCGGCGGCAGCGGCGGCGGCGGCGGCGACGCCTTCTCAGAGCCAGGCCCAACGGCTCGCGCGGCGCGGCCCCCCCGCCCCCTCCCCCCCCAGCCCCCGCTCACCGCCCCCTCCCACCCGGCGGCCGGAAATACCGCCTCTTCGCCAGCCACAAACAGGAACTGACGTAGGAGGACCAAGGGAATGGCCTCAGAAAACATCAGACCGCAAGCGCGGGGGCCAGGAGGAGGCGGGCTCAGAGCAGCGCGCCTGCGCACACCAGACAACGCCTGTCGGGCGGGGGGGGGGGGTGTAATTTTTTTTTTCCTTTTTTTTTTTTTTTTTTTAAAGAGCCTCGTTCCGCGTTGGAGGGAGAACGTTACGCACGCGCAGTGGGACACCAAAAAGTTGGCTTTCCCCGAAGCCCGAGTGGTTATTTCCCGGCAGTCCAAGGGCTTTATTTACATACGCTTTGATCTTGTTTTACTCCTGCTTAGGTTCCCAGTCCCTACGCCGACGGTTGTCAGCTTGGGAGCCGCATCATCGCAGATAATTTACACTACGGTTCATAACAGTAGCAAAATCGCAGTTACGAAATAGCAAGGAAATTTTTATGGTAGGTGGTGACCACAGCACGAGGAACTGTCTTGGGGGGCTCCCAGCATTAGGACGGCTGAGAACCGTTGTCCTGGACTCTCTGGCTTTTGGTTTTCGAGACAGGGTTCCCACTGTGGAGCCCCAGCCGTCCCTGAACTCGGCCATCGCAGCCCGGGCCGCTCACTTTTGAAGGCCCTCCTACCTCAGCAACTCAAGTCTGTACCACGTCATCCAGTTTTTAAAAATGTTTTTTAAAAAGTTGTTTTTTTTTTCATGCTGAGAGCCTGTTGCAAACTCTGCCCCACCCCCTAAAAAAGAATTAACTACTTACCCAATAAGATGTATTAGTTATATTTAAGCTTTTCCCACAAGGTGGCACCATTATAAGCTGGTCGTCCCTGCTACAACTGGCTTACAACTTTTTCTGGGGAAATGTATGGTATTGCTCTGAACAGCTGCTGTATGAAAGTCCTTATGTGATATCTGAATGATGTGTGTGAAATGGACATGGCAGCCTGTCTCAGACAGACAGACAGACAGACACACACACACACACACACACACACACACACACACACACACACACACCCTCTCCAGGTTTGTGATCTAGCTCAGTTGGTAAAGTGCTTGCCTAGCATGCATTAGGGCCTGAGTTTATGCCCGGTCCTATTACATAAATTGAGTTTGCTGGCCAAAGCCATAATCGCAGCATTTAGAGAGAGGAGGCAAGAGGATCAAAAGTTCAAGACCAGCCAGGGATACACTGAAACTTGTCTCAAAACAAAAACACTTCTAAAGGTCATCAAGGAAAAGTCAGAAAAAGGTTACAGACTAGAGGAGCAGGCAGACCAGTCAACAAACTTGCCGATCCTGTCTGCCCCAACTGGACCACACAAATGCATCACGGTACTGGCTAGAACCAAGCAAGCCGGGTATGGCTACACACCCAGAGTCCTAGTATTTGCAAAGTAGAGGAAAAGGGTCGGAGTGCAAGGCCAACTGTGACTGCACAGCAAGTTCTGAGGTTTCCTGCCATACCTGAACCTCTACGGAAGACAGAGATGTGGACGTCAGCCGGCAGCAGGCCACTGGAATAAACTGTGGGCTTTAAGACACTGCTACATTGTAACTGATATTGTAACTGCTGGTAGTTAAAGATGTTAGCAAGGGGAAAATGAGGCGTAGGAGACAAGGTGAGGCTGTGCTAGCCTGGCTACTTTCTGGGAACTCAAGACTACTCAGCTGAGTATGGTGGCACAAAACTGTAATCCCAGGCCTTAGTAAAACAAGAGACAGCAAGGCAGGTTCAAGGCCTGCCTGTATTTTACACGACGAGATGCCCATTTCAAAAATACCACCACAAGGGCTGGAGAGATGGCTCAGAGGTTAAGAGCACTGGCTGCTCTTCCAAAGGTCCTGAGTTCAATTCCCAGCAACCACATGGTGGCTCACAACCACCTGTCTGCACAGTATGTGCAGGCAGAACACTGTGTATATATGATAAATAAATAGATCTTTAAAAACAAAACTAAGGGTTGGGGGTGTAGCTCAGGGGTTAAGAGCATTTCTTGCTCTTACAGAGGACCCAAGTCTGCTTCCCAGAACCCACATGGCAGTTCACAACCAGCTGTAATCCCACCTCCAGGCGATAAGACGTCCTTATGACTGCCACAGGCAACCACAAATATGCACACACACATACATGTAATAGGTAATAAACCTCTAAAAATAAAAAATTAGACCTGGGTGTGGTGGCACACGCTTTTAATCCCAGCACTTTGGAGGCAGAGACAGGCAGATCGATGTGAGTTCGAGGCTAGCCTAGTCTACAAAGGGAGTCTAGGACAGCCAAGGGTACCCAGAGAAACCCTGTCTTGGAAAAAACAAACAAAAACCAAAACAACTAGGTAGGTAGCATATGTCTTTAATTCTAGCCTGGGACACAATCAGGCATACATACAATGTATGTGCACCACACACACACACATAAAAATAAACTTTTTTTTTTTTGAGACAGAGTTTCTCTGTGTAACAGCCCTGGCTGTCCTGTAACTCATTTTGTAGACCAGGCTGGTCTCAAACTCAGGAGATTAACCTGCCTCTGCCTCTCCAGTGCTGGGATTAAAGGTGTGCACCATCACTGCCTGGCTAAAAAGTTAAAACTTAAACCAACAAAAAACAGCAAATTATGTAGTGGCAGGTTGATGGTGCAGTGGGTATCAGGACTAGAGCAGGAATAAAAGGCATCAAGGTCACTAGTGAGGAGGAGTCAAGCTTGACAGATGAGGGGAAGGACAGGACTTGAAACAAAGGGCAAAGCCCACATCAGCAGGCTCCTCAACTACCCGGACAGGGGGCCCTCATGCCAAGCACCACTGCCCTTCCCCCATGAACCTCTCACCTTTATATTTCTATCTTTGTATATCGTCTTGCATTCAATTCTTTTTTAGTTTTCGAGACAGGGTCTCTCTGGGTAGCCCTAGGTGTCCTAGACTCACTTTGTAGACCAGGCTGGCCTCGAACTCACAGCGATCCGCCTGCCTCTGCCTCCCGAGTGCTGGGATTACAGGCGTGCGCCACCACCGCCCGACTCTACTCAATTCTAAGGGACTGAAGAGTGGGTAAGGAAGGGCAGGTCTAAGAAGCCTTCTACCCAGTGAGAGAGATGGTGGGCCCAGACCTTCACGGCCGGATACCTGAGGCAGGCCTGGCGACTGCGGCTCCGCTCGGTTGGCCCTCGGTTCCAGAGCACACTGTTTCTGCTTACTCACCTACTTTAAACGAATAAACCTGGCTACCCGTTGGCTCCGTGTGGGGGAATTCTCCCTTAGGAGCACAGGAACTGACGCTAGGGCTGCTGTGGGCTTAGGAAAAAATGCAGGAGGAAATAACTCTGGGGGCAGGCACACATAAAAGAGGAGGAAGAAGAAGAAATAACCCAAACTAAAACAACAGAAACACTGGCCTAGGATGCTGCCCTTCCCTGGCCCCTTGGCAAGTTTCAGATCCCAAATGGAAGGCTGGGGCTGTAGCGCGTTGGTAGGATGCACGCCCAGCCTCACAGAAGCCGGCTGTGACGGTGCGTGCCTACAATCCCAGCCCCTCGGAAGGTGACAGGAGGAGGATCGCGGAGCTCGAAGCCGTTCTCTGCTGACACGGAAAGGAAAAGTTCTGGGAGTCTTGACGCCCTGGTTTTTGTTTGTTTT
>NC_140502.1:23212220-23362220 GCF_964271855.1 Acomys minous | reverse complement strand
CAGCCTTCGAGATTCAAATCTAACTGATCCTCTAACGGGCTATGTCAAGGGAAGGGAGGCCAAGTGCTGAGAAACCTACCTGACGCGCAATAGCTCCAGAAATGACTGACGAGACCTAGATGGATGGATGGATGGGTGGATGCTGGACGTGGTAGCATCCCAGAACTCAACAAAACCAAACAAGCCAGGCGCGATGGTACAGTCACAGCTGAAGGGAAGTGATGGGGGAGTTCAAGGGCAGCCTTAGCAACTTAGTAAGAGCCAGCCTCAAAGTAAAAAATGACCCTTGAGACCCCACACCCACATGTGGGCATATGCCACCATCTTCCCAAGTACCTGTTTGTCTTGTTGGGTTTTTGTTATTGTTTTTGTTTTTCTATGGTTTATCAAGACAGGGTCCCTCTGTGTAGCCTTGGCTGTCCTGGACTTGCTTTATAGACCAGGCTGGCCTCAAACTTGGAGATCCACCTGCCTCTGTCTCCCAAGTGTTGGGATTACAGGTGTGCGCCACCACGCCCGGCTCTGTCTCTTTGTTTTAACGTTCATGCTGAAGCTATTGAAACCTTTCTGTATTTTATCTTTGGCTTAAAAAAAAAAAAAGGGTGTCTCACTTACTCTGTATAGGGCAGTCTGACCACAAACACAAGGTGGTCCTCCTATAGGTGTGCACTAAGCTAGCTTTAAAAAGGTGTGTGTGGAAGGGTGAGCTGGCAGGGTGTGTGTACGTAGAGGCCAGAGGTCAATGTCACGTGCCCCTCAGGAGCCATCCTGGTGGGTTTCATTTGTGTACATGTGGCATTTATATGTGCATGAGCACAGAGTGTCCCTCTTGACACAGGGAGGTGGGGCTCCCTGATACGGCTAGGCTGGCTGGTCAGCGAGCCCTCTCCTTAGTGCTGGGATAACAAGCAGTCGCCTCACCGGCTTTTTATGTGCGTGCTGAGGCTTTGAACTCTGGTCCTCCTGCTTGGGCTGCAACTACTTTCCCAACTGAACTATCTGTCCAGCAGCAAAAGGAGATTTAGTCAAGATGGCCACGTTGAGAAAGGAACAAAGCAGTGGGCAGAAATGGTAGTACACACCTTTGACCCCAGCACTCAGGATTAAAGCTAGAGGCTGGCGGGCCTCTGAGTTCCAGGCTAGCCAGGGCCACACAGAGAAACAGTGTCTCAAAAAATAAAAAGGGTGGAGGGCTGGAGAGATGGCTCAGATGTTAAAAGCACTGTCTGTTCTTCCAAAGGTCCTGAGTTCAATTTCCAGCAACGACATGGTGGCTCACAACCATCTATAATGAGATCTGGCGCCCTCTTCTGGTGTGAGGGTGTATGTGCATGTGTATATATGATAAATAAATAATACATGTGTATATATGATAAATAAATAATACAAAGTGTGTCCAGGACAGCCAAGGCTACACAGAGGAAACCTGTCTTGAAAAAAACCAAACAGGGTGGCGGTGGCACACAGCTTTAATCTCAGCACTTGGGAGGCAGACGCAGGCCGATTTCTTTGAGTTCGAGGCTGGCCTGGTTTACAGAGAAGGGGGGGGGGGTGGGGAGAGAAAGGAAAGAAAGGAACAAAGTCCATTTTCCAGATCCTGAAATGAGGGTACAGTTTAAAGAGAAGGCCAGAGCTATGTATAACTAAACAGTCAGGCCATGGCGTGGTCCTGCACACCACCACTGACCCACAGTTGTCTGAGCTGATGCTGTAAGGTGGTTTGATAAATTGTAAATCTCTTTCAGGAGCCAAACACTTTTTCTAAGAAACTCCAACTTTGCTTTAAAAGAAAAAAGAAAAGTAATGCCAGGCATTACGGCCTGTAAATGTGGCATGGAGGAAGATCCCGATTTCAGCAGCATAGTGAGTTAAGGCTGGGGTAGGCACGTGCAAGATGGTAGGAAGCAGAGAAAAGGACAGACGGATGGACGAACTAATCAGAAGCAAAGGCCAACAGCAGCAGGGACTCTGGGCAGTCAGGGGTCAGGGCTCCGGCGTGGGGGTTACAGGAAGGGCTGCAGTCTGAGCCTGGAACCTGGAGGCTGCTGTAGGAGTTTGAACCTACAGAGCACCCAGCCCCAGGTGCCAGGCTTGGCTTGGGAGTCCCCAACAGCCAGGAGGAAGAGGCCAGACTCGTCAGGGTTACCCTGGGGAATAGCATCATTGAGCTCCAAAAGCAGAGACGCAGAAACTGAGAAGCTAACAGCAACAAACAGGATGAGGAGTGCAGAGGAACACAGAATCCTTCCCTGACCTTGTTGGCTCGGCGGCCTGTAAACGATGGAGGCTGACGTCAGGTGCACCCATCAGCCATGTGACTGGTACTCTCACAGTCACGGCTGTGGTTCAGTCAACAGTGTTACCATACCCGGCCACATTTAACAGCGTGCCAAAGGATTTGCATGTACGCAGTTTTTAGCCAGTCCTGAGGACTCCCCTGGCTTGACATGAGTTCCTGTTTAGAAGGCGACAAATCAAAGCGATCCTCAGCTGAACCAACAGACCAGCATTTCCCATGAGCTGGGACCACAAACCACAGTGCTTCCCCATCTCCATGCCACAGTGGCTTCTGCAGCAGGTCCCAGGCTGTTCTGTGAAGGCCGGGTTAACATGTCATGGTCCCCCTTGATCGAAGAATATACGCTTGCTCAGCATGTGTGAGCTCAAACCCTAGTACCACAGGGAAAACACTGACATTTTAAGCCAGGCACGGTGATATGCACCCTATAACCCCAGCACTTGGGAGGTGGGCCAGGAAGAACAGGAGTTCAAGGCTAGCCTCGGCCAGTGTAATGGCTGGTCTTGGTTATCAACTTGATTACAATTGGAAGTAACTAAAAACCAAGAGGCTGGGTACACCTGTGAGGGAACGGGTTTTTTGTTTGCTTACTTTTTCGAGATGGGTTTCTGTGTGACAGCCCTGATTGTCTTGGACTCACTTTATGGACCAGGCTGGCCTCAAACTCACAAAGATCCACCTAATCCCAGCACTTGGGAGGCAGAGGCAGGTGGATCTCTCTACAGAGAAACCCAGGGAGAGGGGGTGGGGGGGGGGAGAGAGAGAGAAAGAGAGAGAGAAAGGAGAGACAGAGCATGCGTGCGCTCCAGAGCCGATGCCTGGCCCAGGCTGGATGGCCAGGAACCAGAGGCAGAATAGCTCAGGGATCTAGGATAGAACCAGGGGGGCGCACATGGGAGTCAATGAAAGGATTCCTGATGCGGTTCTGCTATACTATAGATCAGTGCCTAGCCCAGCTATCATCAGAGAGACGTCATCCAGCAAGGGATGGGAGCAGATGCAGAGACCCTCAGCCAGACACGGGGCAGAGCCATGGGGACCCTGCAGAAGGGAGAGGAAGGAGCCAGAGGGGCTGAGCACACAGGCCACGGAATCAAGCAAGCAGGGCTCACGGAGACTCAAGCGGCAAACGTGGACCCTGTATGGGTCTCAACCAGGTCCTGTGCATATACCTATGCTTGCACAGCTTGGTGCTCTTGTGGGGCCCCTAACATTTGGGGGAGGGGGTTGTCGGACTCTCTTGCCTGTACTTAGGACCCATTTCCCCCTACTGGGTTGCCTTGTCCAGCCTTGCTATGAGGGTTTGTCTTACTGTAATTTGTTGGTAGCTCTCCCTGGGAGGCCTGCCCTTCTATTGTTCTGTTTTAAGGGAAATAGAGGAGGAGTGAATCTGGGGGAGAGGGGAGGGGTTGGGGAGGAGGGGTTGGGGAGGAGGGGTTGGGGAGGAGGGAGGAGAAACAGGTCAGGAAGTCGTGTATGAGAATTTAAAAAAGGGGGGGGGGATTCCTTCTGAGTACTTCTTAAAATCCTTACATTAAAAAAATTGTTTGTTGGGGCTGGAGAGATGGCTCAGAGGTTAAGAGCACTGACTTTTCTTCCAGAGGACCCTGGTTCAATTTCCGGCACTCCATGGCAGTTCACAACTGTCTGTAACTTTAAGCTCTGACACCCACAGACATGCATGCAGGCAAAACACCAATGCATATGAAATAAAAATGAATAAATTATTTTTAAAAATTGTTTGTTAAAGGCAGGCCAGAGTTCAGGGCCAGCCTAGTCTACAAAGCAAGTTCTAAGGCAGCTATACAGAGAAAAACCTTGTTTTGAAAAAGAAAAAAAAACAAACAAGCCAAAAAAAAAATTGCTTATGTGTATGGGTGTTTTGTCTACACAAATGCCTAGGCACCATGTGTTTGCCTTGTGTCCTCAGAAGCCAAAAGAGGCACCAGATCCCCTAGAATTAGTCAGATGGTTGTGAGTCACTATGTGGGTGCTGGGAACTGAACCGAGGTGCTCTGGATGAGCAACCAGCCAGCGCTTTTTTTTGGTTTGTTTTTTGAGACAGGGTTTCTCTGTGTAGCCTTGGCTGTCCTGGCTTTGTAGACCAGGCTGGCCTCGAACTCTCAGCGATCCACCTGCCTCTGCCTCCCGCTTGTTGGGATTAAAGGTGTGCGCCCCCACCGCCCCCTAGCCCCAGGCAGCGCTCTTAACCAATCCACTTCTCTCGCCCCTTGTCTCTTCTCTCCCCCACCCCCCAGTTGTTAGTTTGGTTCTTTGAGATCGGGTTGCTTGTGTAGCCCTAGCTGTCCTGAAACTCAATCTGAGGACAAGGATGGCTTCCTCCTGCCTCTGCCTCCCAAGCGCTTTGATGAACTGCGGCACCACCATGGCCCCGCCCTTTGTGATTTTAGAGGCAGGCTCTCACTACTTAGCCCTGGCTGTTCTGGGACTCACTCTGTCGGACAGGATGGTCTCAAACTCACAGAGATCCTCCTGCCTCTGCCGCCCAAGCGCTGAGGTTACAGGAACGCACCAAGCACTATGTGTCAGGCTTTTGGGGGTGGTATGGAGTGCAAATTTTGTTTTCTTTAAATATGCAGTTATGGGGCTGGAGAGATGGTTCAGAGGTTAAGAGCCACTGGCTATTCTTCCAGAGGTCCTGAGTTCAATTCCCAGCAACCACATGGTGGCTCACAGCCATCTATAATGTGATCTGATGCCCTCTTCTGGCCTGCAGGTGTACATACAGAAATAATAAATAAACAAATGTTTTATGTTATGTAAGCATGACATGTGTGGGGTTTTTTGTTTTGGTTTGGTTTCTAGTGTTTTTTAAGACAGGGTCTCTCTGTGTAGCCTTGGCTGTCCTGGACTTGCTTTGTAGACCAGGCTGGCCTTGAACTCACAGCGATCCACCAGCCTCTGCCTCCCGAGTGCTGGGATTAAAGGCGTGTGCCACCACCGCCTGGCACTTGTTTTTTTTTAAGATTTATTTACTTTATGTATGAGTGCTCTGTTTTCATGTATAAGAGGAATCAGATTCCATAATAGATGTTTGAGCCACCATGCATTGCTGAGAATTGAACTCAGGACCTCTGGAAGAACAGCCAGTGTGCTCTTGATTGCTTCCTCTCCTTGACTCTTAAAAAAAAAAAATGCCTCCTTATTCCTAATTCACCCAACGGTGTCACCTCAAAACCTTACCATACAACTGAAGTGGTCCTGGCCAATGCCCTCCACACCCCATTCCTTTAGGTAGTTACCATCTCAAGACAGCTGAGGGCTGCCAGAAACTGGCTCACACAGCATTCCAGACAAAGCAGCAAAAGAACCCAGAGCTCCAGGCAACCTGTGCCACACAGTAACATGCTACGTCAAGAGAGAAGGCTACTGACGGAGCATTTACTTAAAGCTCTGGGCCCAAGTCTCCTGTACCACACAACACCCTGACATAGTGGCAAAGGCCTATAGTGTCAAGGGAGATTGAAGATTAGAAACTCCTTCAGCAAATCCTACCAGCATGCGCCACCACTGTGGGATAACAATTGAGTTGTCATCTGAATAAAGTAATTGCATTAAATAAATAAATAAAAGATTAGAAATTCAAAGGAGAAGCCGGGCGTGGTGGCGCACGCCTTTAATCCCAGCACTCGGGAGGCAGAGGCAGGCGGATCGCTGTGAGTTGTGAGTTCGAGGCCAGCCTGGTCTACAAAGTGAGTCCAGGATGGCCAAGGCTCCACAGAGAAACCCTGTCTCGAAAAACCAAAAAAAAAAAAAAAAAAAAAAAAAAAAAAAGAAATTCAAAGGAGGCTAGGTGGTGGTGGCACATGCTTTTAATCCCAGCACTCCAGAGGCAGAGGCAGAGGCAGGAGGATCGCTGTGAGTTCTAGGCCAGCCTGGTCTACAGAGTGAGGTCCAGGACATCCAAGGCTACACAGAGAACCCCTGTCTTGAGTGAAAAAAAAGAAAGAAAGAAAGGAACTCAATGTAGGGGCAGGGGAGATGGCTCAGTGTTTAGGAGCATTCGTTGCTCACGGCAGACTTAAGCCTGGCTCGCAGCGCCCACACGGGCTCACCACTATGCTTAACTCCAGTCTCAGGGTAGCCATCTTCTTCCAAGTCCCCACGGGCATCAGGCACTCATGTGCCTGATACATACAAGGAAACAGCATATTCATACACATAAAATAATTTTATCCATGGTTTTGTTTTTAAAAAGAGAGACGTCCCAAACCTTCCTCAACTAGAAAGCAAGTTTAGGCCACATAGGATTTAAAAAGAAAACTAGGGAAAGAAAAAGCAAGTAAAGGAAGCCAGCTGGGTATGGTGGCAGAAGCCTTTAATCCCAGCACATAGGAGGCAGAGGCAAGCTAGTCTCTTGAGTTTGAAGCCAGCCTGGTCTACATATTGAGTTCCAGGTGAGCTAGAGCTACATTATGAAATCCTACATCAAAATAAAAACAAGTTAAAAACAGGCAGAGTGGCAGAACAGCGAAACTGTGGAGGGAAGCCACAGCGACAGACCACTGCAGCTTGTAGGAGACGGCTTCGCCCAGAAAACTGTCACCATTATCCCCCTTAACTCGGTCCTGATGCTTCGGGCCCAGCCCTTCCCCAGTGTCCCCCACACCATGTGTGAAGGACAGACCTGTGACTCCCACTGAAGGGGAGGGAAGGAGACAGTGTGAAAGTCACAAAAATATATTAACACAGCTGTCCTCTTGCCTCAGCACCCCTCCCCTTGCCAGGGGCCTCTGCCCACCACCCACCAAAGAAAAAGACGGCCAGCAGGGAAACGGAGGCACCCCAGCTGCAGGCCGGGTCTGGGGGAGTCCCTCCAGCCTGGGAATGGAAGGCGGCTAACAGTCTTTACAGGTTTGACGCCATCGTCGACGAGGGGGCCGCGGGGAGGCCAGAGGTGTAGGAGGGTCGGGCAGGACGCAGCGGACGGTCGGGCCTTGCCACAGGGACAGAAAACAGAAGAGAAATGAAAAGAGTGAAGAAAGGGGGAGAGACGCCACAGCGGGGGGGGGGGGGGAGCGGGAGGGAAGTGTGGGGTGAAGGGAGTCCCCCTCCAGGTGACAGCTGTGGTGGGGCAGCCAGGACCAGAGGGCACAAGGCAGCAGGTGCCGCTGATGGGGGTGGGGGGCCGACATGAAGGGGCAGGGCACCTGGCTTTGGGGAGGAGGTAGAAAAGGGGGAGCTGCCAAGGCCACAGTTAGTGCACAGAGGACAGAGGGCGGGGAAGAAGACCAGGCCACAGGGGCATTGAAGACCAGGCAAACCACCTGTGACCCCGAATGCTTGGAACCAGCAAGAACGCCAGAGAAAGCCAAGCCTGTGTCATCTAGAGCTGGGAGGGAGGACAGGTGAGCCTTCCGGAAAGGCCGGAAGGGATGGAGGCGGGAGCCGGCCTGCCGGCCATTCCGTGCTGCACCCCACCCTGCGTGCGGCTAGAAGGTCCTTCGGCCCAGTCTTCTGAACACGCTCACAGTGCCTGTGTGGTCCATCTGGGCACCAAGGCTCTCGCTGGAGCTGTTCCCCCGGGGCTCTACCAGAGTTCTTTTAATGGCGAACGTGACCTCAGCTGAGGACTTACTCTTGGTGCTTGTGACTTGGCTGTCCTGTGCCTCAGACACAATGGCAGCCTTGCCCAGTCTCTGAAGGATGCTGACTTTGGGCAGGGATTCTGGCTTCTTTTCCGGCCCAGGGCGAGAGGGAAGTGCCGGGCGCCGCAGCTTTGGAGTGGTAGCTGTTGTTATAGCTGCGGAGCTTGTGGCCTTGGCTTTGACAGGCGGCGCTGGCTGGGGACTGGCCTTAGCTTTGACAGGCGGCGCTGGCTGGGGACTGGCCTTAGCTTTGACAGGCGGCGCTGGCTGGGGACTGGCCTTAGCTGGGCCACGTCCTAGCTTCTTCAGGACCCCAGCATACTGCAAGACAGAGCTGCTGCTGTCATTGTCACTGTCCCAAGCCAGATCCTCATCCATCTCTGGGGTAGCCCCTAAGCGGCTGAAAACTCCCGTGGGCTGTAGAGGTGAGAGAAAAGACACTGCATCATGCATCCACTCAACGTGCTGCCCGCCTGCTCTGAGCCGGCAGCCCAGTGACATCCTGTGTAATGGCGACGGCACAAAGGAGAGGGGACCAGAGGCTAGGGAGCCCAGAGGGAGACCTGACTATGCCAGGGGGCTCAGGAAAGTTTCTCAGGAGAAGGCCCAGCACTAGAGCCCTGAAAGCTGAGTGGCTTCTGAGGTCTCAACTCTGAAGGTAGGCCCTCCAAAATGAGAGCGCTAAGCAAAATGCTTGTACTGTGAGGCAGGACAGTCACACTCCTGGGCACCCCCGGAACAGGACAGTCACACTCCTGGGCACCCCCGGAAAGCCTCACATGGCTGGAACCCCCACTGCTCCCACCCTGAGCGTTGCCACCACCAGCATGGTAAGTTCTGGAGGCGAGAGGCAGACAGGCAGGTAGTTCCGCCTCGCTGTGGGTGACACCTGAAGAGCCCTCGCCATGCCCCCCATGCGCCAGCCTATGAACTGGATCTGAGGTAGGAAAAGCTAAGATGACAAAGACAAGGCCACACAGCAGCCAGTCAGAGTGAGTGCTGGGGTGTTCTCCCAACCGCACACCAGGTCAGGAGCCCAGGGAACTGCAGGTCACAGCGTTCTGTTCTTGGCACCGTGAAAGGTAACCTTGGAAGCTCAGGTGCTCCTGAGGTGAAGCACAATGATCACGAGTTCCAGGCCAGCCTGGGCTACAACGAAAGTCTAGGCCAGCCTGGGCTACAGAGAGAGTCTAGGCCAGCCTGGGCGACAAAGAATCTAGGCTAGCCTGGGCTACACCAGACTGACTGAAACAAAACACACAGTGTTAAAGAAGCCAGGCATGGTCGTGCAGCACTCGGGAGGCAGAGGCAGGAGGATAGCTGTGAGTTCGAGGCCAGCCTGGTCTCCAACACAGTGAGGCCAGCACAGCCAGGGCTACACAGAGAGACCCTGTCTCGGAGAAGCAGCAGGTGTGGCAGTGCACGCCTCCATCTGAGCGCTTGGCAAGTGGATGCAGGAGAACCAGGAGCCCACAGGTTCAGTCCAACCTGAGCTGTGTGAGACTCTGTCACAAGGGAAAACAGAAAACCACCCCCTTCATGCCGCAGCAAGACTGTAACCGTGGGGGCCGGGCTTGAGGACTAACGGCAGCAGCGTGGGGCCCTAACCATGCCTGCAGGCAGAGGCCAGGAGACGAGGACGGGTGGAGGCATCCAGCCGACTGGACGCAGACAGCAGGTGCCCTGCGCTGGGGCTCAGGACAGGGGCTGCTGCTGAGACCAGAAAGAAACCCAGCAGCCAAACGCACTGGGGCTAGAAATCAGTGAGGACAGACACAGGGCACACAGGAAATCCACCACAGCCAAAGAGAAAACGGGCCTAAAAGGTGGGAAGATGGCGCGGGCACCAGGCGAGAGACGTGTGTCAGGAGGCACACTCAGTCCCAGCGCATGCCCCCCGCGCGGCGCCATGCTCACCTTAGCGCCTGTTGTTGTGTCTGCTTTGGTCTCAGCACCAAGGCGATCAAACACGGAGGTTCTATGGAGACCTGGGAGAGAGGTGACACCGTGAAGCAGGCCCACGTCTAGGCTGACCATGGCGCAGATGCCAAGCATCACATGCCAGCCCCACGCCAGTGAGCTCTGTCCTGGCTCAGGATTTGCAACTGGACTATTGGCTCGTCCTGGTCTTTACACCAACACATGGTGAGTGTCGATCTGGGAAAGCTCAATGTGCTGGCTAGGTTTGTGTCAACTTGACATAAGCTGAAGTCATCTAACAGACAGGAACTTCAATTAAAAAATGCCTCCATAACATGGGCTATAGGTAAGGTCTCTTTTCTTTCTTTTTGGCCTTTCCTGACAGGGTTTCTCTGTGTAAAGATCCTGACTGTCCTGGACTCACTCTGTAGACCAGGCTGGCCTAGAACTCACAGAGATCCACCTGCCGCTGCCTCCCTCCCAAGTGCTGGGATTAAAGACATGCGCCCACTCCTGTAGAGCACCTTTTAATGATTATTTTTAGTGATCTTATTAATCATTTTCTTAATGATTCTTAGGGACCACCACCAGCAGCCGGTTGGTGGTCCTGGGGTCTACAGGAAAGCAGAGCGACAAGCCAGCAAGCAGCATCCTCCATAGGGGGGGCCCTGCCCCGCTCCTGTCCTGACCTCCAGGTCTTGCCCCGCTCCTGTCCTGACCTCCAGTCCTGCCCCGCTCCTGTCCTGACCTCCAGGCCCTGCCCAGCTCCTGTCCTGACCTCCAGGCCCTGCCCCGCTCCTGTCCTGACCTCCAGGCCCTGCCCCGCTCCTGTCCTGACCTCCAGTCCTGCCCCGCTCCTGTCCTGACCTCCAGGCCCTGCCCAGCTCCTGTCCTGACCTCCAGGCCCTGCCCAGCTCCTGTCCTGACCTCCAGGCCCTGCCCCGCTCCTGTCCTGACCTCCAGGCCCTGCCCTGCTCCTGTCCTGACCTCCAGGCCCTGCCCCGCTCCTGTCCTGACCTCCAGTGATGAACAGTGATGTGGCAGGATCAGCCAAAGAAGCCCCCTCCTCCCCAGCTTGCCTGTGATTACGTTGTTTCCTCACAGTAGTAACCCCAAGCAATCAATAAAAACTGATCCCTAAAATTCATTGTGCCTCTGCTGATGTGGAAGGGAAGGTGCTTCTTCTCTGAGAGTGGGTCTCACATAGCCTAGGCTAACTTTCAACTCACTATGTACCTGAGGCTGGCCCTGAACTCCTGATTCACCTGCCCACACCTCCCAAACGCTAAAGTTACAGCTGGGTACTATCACACCCAGGTTTAGTTGGTTGGTTGGTTGGTTTGCTTTCATTTTTTGTTTTGAGACAAGGTCTCTCTGTGTAGCCTTGGCTGTCCTGGACTCGCTTTGTAGACCAGGCTGGCCTCAAACTCACAGTGATCCGCCTGCCTCTGCCTCCCAAGTGCTGGGATCAAAGGCGTGCGCCACCACCACCACCCAGCTTTAACAGAGTTCTTGCCGTGCACTTGTTCCTGTCATGTTTGCAATTGTGGGTATCTGGCAGAATGTGATGAATGCTGACGAGTCCTCTACTAAATAAAACCTACATTTCAGCCAGGCGGTGGGAATGCACACTGCTAACCCCAGCGCTCTGGAGGCAGGGGCAGGTGTATCTGAGTTCAAGGCCAACAGCCTGGTCTACAGCCTTAAACAGAGTTTAAGGACTATATCCAGGGCTACACAGAGAAACCCTGTCTCAAGAAAAAACAAGACAAAACAAAACAAAAAACAGGACCAGGCATGGTGGCGCACACCTTTAATCCCAGCACTCAGGAGGCAGAGGCAGGTGGATCGCTGTGAGTTCGAGGCCAGCCTGGTCTACAAAGCGAGTCCAGGACAGCCAAGGCTACACAGAGAAACCCTGTCTTGAAAAACCAAAATAAAACAACAACAAAAAAAGAGTCTCGCTGGGCGTGGTGGCACACGCCTTTAATCCCAGCACTCGGGAGGCAGAGGCAGACGGATCACTGTGAGTTCGAGGCCAGCCTGGTCTACAAAGTGAGTCCAGGACAGCCAAGGCTACAGAGAGACCCTGTCTCGAACAACCCAAAAAAAAAAGAGTCTCCATGCCATTATTCAGAAGCTGGAGGTCCAAAGAAAGTCCCATTATAATTGTCACCCAAATACTTATACACAGACATACACAGGAGAACTAGCAGCAGAACCTTGTAAAATGTCACCACCACGAGGCCACCACCTCCACACCACCAGGATGGGCGCTGGCTTCACCTCGGTGTGCACTGTGCTCCTGCCCTTGGCCAGGTATGGTCACTTACTTTCCAGGCCAGCCATCACTGCCTTTTTGTCTGTCTCCTCCAGGGACAAAGCAGGACATGAGGCACAAGAAGGCCGGCTTCATGAGCTCAATGACGGCAGAGCAGAGGTGAGGGGCTCTCCTCCTCCTCCATGGCCGCTGTGTCTTTTGCCAAGTGGAGCCCCCACCTACTGGGCAGGACCATCACTGGGCAGCAAGCTAGGAGCTCCCCGTCTGCCCCACAGCCTGTACCTTTTGCTGCCTGCTGCTGCTCCAGGATCTTGCGGGTGCGGGGGGTGGTCCCCTTGGGCATGTGGATGACGTACTTTCCCTCCATCTCAGCTGTGACTCGCCGCCGCTTGGCGGGAACAACCAGGCTCTCCTCCTCCCTGTGGGCCAGAGCTGGGGAGGAGACATGGAGTCAGCCCCCTCAGGGATGGATGTCCTGAGGTTGGAGGGAGGGACATAGAGCTATGGGTATGACAGTCTGTCTCTGTCCTTCTCTCTTTTGAGACACAGTCTCACTATGAGGGCCAGGCTGGGCTCAACTCTAAAACTCCCCGCTTTGACCTCTAGAGGGCTAGGCTTATGGGCACGCGCCACAAGGCCCAGCTGCACACCAGTGTTTCTCCTTACTTGTGTGACTGGATCTTTCATGTGCACAGACTGAGCCACTGAGGATGCTGGTCATTTGCTGTGACTAAAGCACAGGTGTGCTGGGGATGTGACAACAGTTATGACTTCCCAGACGCTCTGGAGTACACCATACCCGGCTCAAATGGCCAGAATGCAGAACCCGCAGGGTAAGACAGATCCTCGGACCCCGCCCCGCTACTCTCAGAATGGCGTGCGCGTGCACTTGCTGCCTTCTCTTTTTGTGCACTCACTTCTTAAATTTAGTTTTTAAAAGACTTTTTTATTATTTATACAGTGCTCTGCCCGCAAGTGTGCCTGCAGGCCAGAAGAGAGCACCAGATCTCATTGCAGATGGCTGTGAGCCACCATGTGGTTGCTGGGAATTGAACTCTGGACCTTTGGAAGGGCAGTCGGTGCTCTTCACCTGTGAGCCATCGCTCCAGCCCACGCACTCACTCTTTAACAGTAATGAGGAGCTACCTTTACCATTTAGGCATTGTGCAGTATTAAATTATACTTTAAAATATATGTATTGGGGCTGGAAAGATGGTTCGGTGGTTAAAGGGTGCTTCCAGAAGACCTGGGTTCAATTCCCAGCACCCACACGGCAGCTCACAACCGTGTGTAAGTCCAGCTCCAAGGCATGAGATGGCCTCTGCGGCCTCTGCTGGCCTCTGCGGCCTCTGCTGGCCTCTGCTGGCCTCTGCGGCCTCTGCTGGCACGCGGCATTAGAGTGATCCACAGCCGTGCATGCAGGCAAAACATCCATACCATACACATCGAATAAGTAGAAAATTAAAAAAATATATATTTATTGTGTGTGCATGTGCACATGGTTCTCTCCCGTTGCCGTGTGGGTCCCAGTGATGGAACTAAGGTCATCAAGAGGGCAGCAAAAGCATTTACTCGGTGAGCCATGCTGCCACCCTAAATTACACTTCTTTTTTCTGACAGAGACTAACTATGTAACCCAGGCTGCTCTGAAAGTCGTACTGTCCCTGCCTCAGCCTCGCCACTGCTAGGGTTACCACACGCCTGCTTTATACTTCAGCTGAAAAGAACAGTTCCCCACAGTGCTGCAGGGCGGCCGTACCAGCCTCTCCTCTCAGGGGCACCATCGCTTCAGCACTCCACTGACTGCTTTTAACGTCTTGTTTCTCCTTTTGCTTTGCCTGGAGCTCTACATAGACCAATCCAACCTAGAATTTGGAGTGAACCATCGCCCCCCACTCCTGCACCTCTGCTTTCTGAATGCTGGGCTTATAGGTGTGTGCCACCCTACCTGGCCTTTTACACTCACTTTTTTTTTTTAAAGATTTAATTTATTGGGCTGGAGAGATGGCTCAGTGGTTAAGAGCGCCGCCTGCTCTTCCAAAGGTCCTGAGTTCAATTCCCAGCAACCACATGGTGGCTCATAACCATCTGTAATGTGATATGGCGCCCTCTTCTGGCTTGCAGAAGCACTGTATACATAATAATAAATAAATAAATCTTTAAAAAAAAAAAGAAATTTATTATGTATACAGTGCTCTGCCTGCATGGCCAGAAGAGGGCGCCATATCTCATTCTAGATGGTTTTGTGCCACTATGTGGTTTGTAGGAATTGAACTCAGGACCTCTGGGAGAGCAGGCAGCGCCCTAAACCTCTGAGCCATCTCTCCAGCCCCACACTAACTACTTTTATGTTTATAAGGTTCTGTGGTGGGGACTGACCCCAGGGTTTCACGCATGCTAGACAAGCACTCAGCCAATGAGCTAAAGTCTAGTCCCAGAGTCTTTTTGTTATGAGACACGGACTCATGCTTTCAGCCCAGGCTGGGTGCAAACTCACAGGAGTCCTCCTGCCTCAGCCTACCAGGTACTGCTATTATAGGTGTACACCACTGCACTCAACAACTACTTTTTACACGCACGCACGCACACCCCCGCTTCCCCTGCAGCTCTGCCCAACACCTGCTAAGTGTCCTCACCGGCAGCCTTGGCACTCTTCGCTGCCATCTTGTTGGACACGGTGACGGAGATCTTGGAGGTGCTGGTGTCTGACCGCCTTGGAGGAGTGTGTGGTGGGGAGTCATGGTTCAGGCTGTTGGTGATCATTCGAGAAGCGGCTGTGGGAGGAAGGAAGTGAGTCCAGTCATGCTGTGGGTGCCCTGGAGAGGGGACTGGGAAATGGCAGTGAGGAGGGTTCTGGAAGGTTCTAACAGTGAGTTCTCAACCTGACAGTGTCAGGGCCAGGGGGCCGAAGACAAGCACTGGGCTGACTGAGGAGGACAAGCTACTGTTGCCCTGGGCTACTCTGTCCTTGCCATGGTATGCTTAGGAGTCTGGAAGTCAGCTTCCCCTTCCCGGAAACCAGCTTACCACGTCTGACTCCTCAGAGAAAACTCTAACACCCCACTAGGACCCCCTTTAACTTTGCTACCTTGACCCAGAACACATTTTAATCCATAGCATAGATTTTCTTTCTAAAGACCTAGTCTCATGCTAGGCTGGCCTGGAAGACACAACATAACCCCGGCTGGGTAAATCATGGCAATCCTCCTGCCTCAGCCTCCAGAGTGTTGGGATTAGACACATGAGCCACCATGCACAGCTTTGGTTTCATTTTTTAAAGTTATTTGAAATTATAAAAGGTATTTAGGCCAGGCACAATGAAACATGCCTTTAATCCCAGCACTCAGGAGACAGAGGCACGTAGAACTCTGTAAAGTCAGGGCTAGCTTGGTATACATGAATTTTAAGCTAGTTAGGGATATAATATATACTTTCTCATCGCCAGATGTGGTGCTGCACACCTTTAACCCCAGCACTCGGGAGGCAGAGGCTGGCAGATCACTGTGAGTTCAAGGCCAGCCTGGTCTACAAAGTGAGTCCAGGACAGCCAAGGCTACACAAAGAAACCCTGTCTCGAAAAACCAAAGGAGAAAAAGAAATTCTCTAGAAAAGAAAAAAGGAAGGATGGAAGGCAGGCAGGCAGGCAAGGAAAAGGCAAGGAAAAAAAAGGTATTAAAATATTATTGGGCTGGAGAGATGGTTCAGTGGTTAAGAGCTCTGTCTGCTCTTCCAAAGGTCCTGAGTTCAATTCCCAGCAACCACAGGGTGGCTCCCAACCACCTATACTGAGATCTGGCGCCCTCTTCTGGCACACAAGCTAACATGCAGGCAGAGCACTGTACAAAAAACAAATAAATAAATCTTTAAAATATTATCGACTGGAAAAACTCATAATTGCTATTGGCGGCCAGGGTGTGGGTGCCCTGAAAGGGCAGTGACAAGGAAAGGGGGAGGAGGGGCTCTGGAAGGCCAGCCATGCTTACCTGTGCTTTTGGGGGCTGTCTGTGAGCTATCCCACACAGAACGCTACTCAGCAGAGCCTTTAATGGTTTAGTGCGGTGCCAGAACCCTGGGCCTCACAGTTAAAGCCCCGGCCAGCAAAGCCAGCATCATCAAACCCTGCCTGTGCCTGTGCTGTGGGTCATTAGAGGAAGAGGCCTGGCTTCCACAAGCTCCCTGCATCAACGCCTTTGGGAGTGCCCTGCCTGCGGTGACTGTCACGTCCAGCCCTTGGCTTGGCTTGGCTCAACAGCACAAGGGCAGACCTTAAAACCGCAGACCCCAGAGGGCTCAGTGCTGGGGCCTGCCCTCTACTGCTGGTTTCAGGAACCTGTAACGCCTGCCGCCTGACAGAAGGCACCGGGTCAGCTGGCATCAAGCCAGGAACCAGCTATGTACAGGAAGCTGTCCTTCACCCAAAATGTCACAAAGCCACAGAGACCCTCTGAGCTGCGTTAGAGCACCTAGGCCAGTCAGTCCATCAGACTGTGAGAAGTCGGCGTCTGTGATGGTCATCTTTGGGTGTGAGGCCCCTCAGTGCTCACGTATGTGTAGAGGTCAGAGGGTGACCTCAGAGGGGTCCTTGCCTTCTGCCTTGTCTGAGACAGGGTCTCCTTCATTTGCAACTACACACGCCAGGCCAGCTGGCCTGTGGCCTTCCTGTCTCCACCTCGCATGTCACCTGGGATTACAATGTGCACTACAGCATCCATCTCTACATGAGTGTTGAGGATGCAGACCCAGGTCCTCAAGCTAACATGGCGCACGCCTTGCCTGCCGTGTCGTCTCCCTAACTGCTTGCTTTGTGATACAGCACTCTCTCTGCAGACAAGCTGGCCTCTAACTACTCGGAGACCTGCCTGCCTCTGCCGCCATGTGCTGGATTAGAGCTGTGTGAGAGCACACCTGCCTTCTTCATTTGTTTTTCAAGACAGGGTTTCTCTGTGTAGCCCTGGCTGTCCTGTAACTCACTCTGTAGACCAGGCTGGCCTCGAACTCACAGCGATCCGCCTGCCTCTGCCTCCCCGAGTGCTGGGATTAAAGGCGTGTGTGCCACCACCTTCCAGAGTCCGTGTGTACACACCACCTGCTCACTACACGTCATCATAACCCCTACACCAACACATGCGGTGCTTCTGCAGCGCTTCACAGATGTGCACCCAGCACCCACACATGTCAAACAGACCCTGTAGGCTTCCGGTGTTGGCTCCCCTGAGTGCCCTTCCATGGTCTACTTATGACTAGGAATGTAAAAACTGGTCTCTTTTTTTTTTTCCTTGCTTTTGCTTGGTAACTGTGCAGCTTTAAACGGTGCCAAGCCCAGTGCTAAGGTGCTGTGTGACACTGCACTGCATGGCCAGGCCACAGAGCGCTTCATGGAGAATGTGTGTGGCTTACAAGCTTCATTCTAGAATGTGTCACGGTGGTGCTGGCGGCGAGCTCAGCAAATGACTGGACAGCATATAGTAAACAAGATGTCCTCAAAGAGGAAGACACGGGGGCCACTGCGACAGCGCAGTGAGGAAGACAGTAGGGTGGGTAACAGTCCTGATCCTGAGACCCACACGGTGGCAGCAGAGGACTGACTCCCACATGTTGTCATTTAACCCCTGTACCAGGGCACCCGAGTGCTCCCTAGATACACACAGAATAAATAAATGTAAGGTATGGTTAGCTTTGTCATCTTCACACAAACTAGAGGCATTGGGGAAGATGAGAAAATGCCTCCATCAGGACGGCCTGTGGATAAGTCTGTGGGGACACATCCCACTGTGGGCAGTCCCACTCCTGGCAGGTGGTTGGTCCTGGGAGGTGTAAGAAAGACAGCATGGTGGTACAGTGCCTAGTAACCCAGTATCCAGAAGGCCGAGACAGACAGATCTCTATACGTTCAAGACACACCAGTGCCACACAGTGAGACCCTAATTTCAGAAGAAAAATAAAGAGAAGGTAGCTGACTGCAAGGCTGGATTGCAAGGCGAAGGGCCGCATCCCCCTCAAGGTCCTGAGAAGCTGAGAAGCTGAATTAACTCTTTCCTTCCAAGGTGCACTTAGCCATGCTTTATCGCCTCAGTAGAAAGCAAATCAGGCTGGGATGGGGTGCTGCATGCCTTTAACTCCAACACTCCAGAGGCAGGGGCAGAGGCAGGAGGATCTCAGTGAGTTCGAGGCCAGCCTGGTCTACAGAGAAAGTTCCAGGGCAGCCAGGGCTACACAGAGGAACCCTGTCTTGGGGGGGAAAAGATGACTTAGCAGATAAAGGCGCTCACAGCCTGAAGACCTGAGCTTGATCCCCCAGATACACATGGTGGGAGGAGAAAACCGAACCCCACAAGACGTCCTCTAACGTCCTCAGACAGCACAACACAAAACATTACTCCTGGGAATGAGAAAGGCCTATGTGAGCAGTTGCTCCCTGTCCAGCTTAGACGGTCCCTCACAGAGGGCCCCACGGCCTGCCTTCCACCTCTGCCAACTACAAGCTAGATGGGGTGGCCAGACGGGCTCGTCTCAGCGGCCGCAGGACAAGAAGAGACCGAGCAGATGCAACTCACCACTGGAGGCACCACGGCGGAGCTCGCCCTGGAGGGGGCCGGGGCTACAGGGCACTGACTCAGTGGCAGCTTTGCACATGTCCTGGAGAAGAGAGGTAACAGGGTTAGCAGGGCACAGGAGAGCCAGCGAGCTGAGCAGCAGCCAAGAGGGTCAGGACACACCTGCCGGACACCTGGAGCTGGTCTGCTCGAGGGTTTTGTTCGTTTCATAATCCATTTTATTTTTAAGTGTGTCTCCCTGTGTGGGGGATGGGGGGCTCCTCTGGAAGAGCAGCACGAACTCTTAACCTCTACGCCACCTCCCCAACTCTGCTGTATTCTGCTCTGGGCTGGCTCGATAGCTCAGCAGGTAAAGACACTTGCTGCCACCTGACGGCCTGAGCTAGCCCCTGAGACTCAGACGGTAGAAAGAGAACCAACTCCAAAAACTGTCTTCTGACCTCCACACATATGTGCCCACACACGCAGCCAATATATATCTTATTTTTCCATCCAAAAATTTAAAGAACAGGGGGCTGGAGAGATAGCTCAGTGGTTAAGAGCTCCGCCTGCTCTTCCAGAGGTCCTGAGTTCAATTCCCAGCAACCACATGGTGGCTCATAACCATCTGTAATGTGATCTGATGCCCTCTTCTGCAGATAAAGCACTTATATGCAATAAATAAAATAAAATCTAAGAAAAAAAAAAAGAACAAAACAAAACAATGTGTTGCTCTCTGACTCTCAGCTGCGCCTCTTACTGAAAAAGCGCTTTCCGCGGGGACGAGGAACAGCTCCAGCCTGTCCCTGGCGGTGACTCTGAGCTCAGGGCATCTAGTAGCCTTATCAGCAGCTCTGGGATTGACTGAGAGACCTTGCCTCACTGAATAAAGTGGAAGAGCGGTTGAGGATAATTCCTAAAACCAACCACAGACCTCTGTGCGCACACATACACATGTGAACATGCACCATCATGTGTGCCCATGCATGTATACCACATATATGAAAAATGGAAAAAGAAACACAAAATTAAGGTTTGCTTCACTGCACAGGGAAGACAAAGAAAACAAGGCTCAGAGAAGTCAGGCAAATGCCCAATGTCACACAGCAAAGGGCCAAAGCTGCCTCTGAACACTGCAGCATCCTTTGCTGCCAGGCCTCCTACTGGCCTCCACAGCCCCCTAGAGCCACACACTTTCCCCAGGAACAGGAAGTGAGCGGCCCAGAAGAGCGCCTACCTGGCGGTGTACCACCTTGGCGTGCTTGAGGATGGCAATGATGTCACCCACTACAGTCACGCCCAGCTCGTTCATGATTTCCTTGTTGAGATCTAGCAGCATGCTCTTCTGGATCCTGCAGGGGAGGACGCTGGTGAGGCTCCACGCAGCAAGCTCCCACTCCCGCTGCCCGCTTTCCCTTTCCCATCAGCCTCCTCACCGATTATCCACGAACATCACTGCGTAGTTGACGGCGGGCCCCGGGGGAATGCCGGCTTCCTTGAAGAACTGGATCCACTCAGAAGTGGCTAGGGTTAGACCGAGAGTCATTCCCGGCAAAGCGCAGCAGCCAGGGCACGCGAGCCCCGCACTGTGAGCTCTCAACTCCCCACGGGATGACGATCCTGAACACTTGTGAGCCCGGAGTCCCCTAACTGGGACCCAAGAGGTTTGTACCAAGCTGGACCCGATGCTCCCAAGTTGCCAATGGCTTGACCTTGTTCTCTTCCGCCTCAGCCCGTGCACTTGGCCCCGTGGGAGCCCAGGTCCTGGAGCTGGCGCATGGGCTCAGCACAGTTACAAAGGAAAGACAATAAACCGTCCAGCTCAGCCCCACAAGCAGCTCTCAGATATAAAGCTGCACAAAGCCCGCCATGAAACATGATGATGTATTGAGGGGTTTGTTTATTCAGAATCAAAGCCTGGGCCCTGCTAGGTGTTTGTCTTTTAGTTTCTGTTGATTCCATATAAATATGGTATGTGGATTTTCCTATAGGTGCAATCAATCTCAACATTTTCCTAAGCCACCATGTGGTCTCTGAGCCTTGACAATCCCAAAGGACACTTAACAAGACCTGGGGAACCTAAGCCGGGCATGGTGGCACACACCTTTAATCCCAGCACTTGGGAGGCAGAGGCAGGCGGATCTCCGTGAGTTCGAGGCCAACATGGTTTACAAAGTGAGTCCAGGACAGCCAGGGCTCTGTGTAACAGAGAAATCCTGTCTTTAAAAACGAAGTAATTTAAAAAAAAAAAAAAAAAACAAGTAATATGGCTGGAGAGATGGCTCAGAGGTTAAGAGCACTGTGTGCTCTTCCAGAGGTCCTGAGTTCAATTCCCAGAAACCACATGGTGGCTCACAACCATCTGTAGTGAGATCTGGCGCCCTCTTCTGGCCTGCAGGTGTACATGCAGATAAATCATTCTATTAAAAAAAAATCTTTAAAACTACTACTACTACTACTACTACTACTACTACTACTACTAATAATAATAATAATAATAATAAACAAAATAAAATTAATTTTTTAAAAAGAACTGGGGTCTGGATGTGGTGGCATACAGCTACAGCCCCAGAACTAAGGAGTTTCAGGCAGGAAGCAGCCTGGTCACACAGGGAGCCCTCATCTCCTGCAGCCCAAAATCAAAGTGCAAGCGAGAGAACAAACAAGATAGGCTGACGGTGGCCCCTAGGATCCCAGCGCTTGGCGGGAGAGACAAGGAAGTGAGGAGCTCAGGCCGTGCTCAGCCCGCGGAGGTCGGGTCGGCCTGGGCTAGCGTGTGTGGCTGGATCTCTGGACAGAATGGAGGGACAAGCTCAAGCTGCCTCAGGGCGAGCTCAACACCCGAGCCCGAGGCTCTGCATGTGGTGGGCTTCTCCACCCTTCTGCAGGGTTACCATCTCCATCTCACGACTAGAGAAACTGAGGCCAGGGCTGGAGAGACAGCTCAGCCGTTAAGAGCACTGGCTCCATTCCAGGGACCCGAGTTCAATTCCCAGCCCCCACATGGCAGCCCACAACTGTCTGTAACTCCAGTTCCAGAGGATCTGACATCCTCACACAGACTTACACGCAGGCAGGCAAAACCCAGTGAACATAAAAATAAATAAATCTTTAAGAAAGAAAGAAAGAAAGAAAAAAAGACTAGCCAGCAGGCACTGTGGCACATGCCTTTAATCCCAGCACTTGGGAGGCAGAGCGAGTCTAGGATAGCCAAGGCTACACAGAGAAACCCTGTCTTGAAAACACAAGAAGAAGGAGGAGGAGAAAAAGAAAGAAAGAAAGAAAGAAAGAAAGAAAGAAAGAAAGAGAGAAAAGCTGAAGCTCCAGCAGGCCAGGCAGGGTGCTCACCCAAGGGCTTTTCTAAGTTCTCCAGGCCAGACTCCTAACTCAGGAGGCCCAACTCAGAACAGCCAGCCTTGAGCAGGCTCCAGCCCCGCCCCCACCCCAGTAAAACCCAGCTGTCCCTGCCTGTTAGCCACCCTTCCCCGCACCTCTCCAGACCAGACCAGACCCCAGGAGGGGCAGCAGGCAGACGGGGCACTGCAGGGAAGCAGACTCACCCATAGTCACTGAGACCATCGTCTCTCTGGCCTTGACCCTGCTTCTCGGAGCCTGGAGAAGAGAGGGGAGAAGGCCCATCAGCCGCCCGAGCCCAGGGCTACCGCCCGCTGGCCTGCCAGAGCAGCATTCCTGGACTAGGGGCTCAGGACCCAAGAATAGCCTGAGCAGCTGGCAAGGCCGTCAGCCTGGGACAGCGCTGCCATCACAGCCATCACTTCTGCCAGGAGGGGAGCTCAGAGATGCTGTCCCAGCGAGGGATGGAGCTTACTTCATCTTACAGTTTGTAGTTCATCTTGGAGGGAAGTCAGGGCAGGGACGCAAGGCAGGAGCCTGGAGGCAGGAGCTGATGCAGAGGCCATGGAGGAGCACTGCTTACTGACTTGCTCCCTTGGCTTGCTCTGTCAGCTTTCTTACAACAGCAGGGCCACCTGCCCCAGGGAGGCACCACCCACAGTGGGCTGGACCCTCCCACATCAATCTTCAATGAAGGAAATTCCCCCCCAGACTAATTGAGAGTCCCTATTCCCAAATGGCCCTGGTTTGTGGCAACCTGTAGCTGTTCTTTAACTACTTTGTGGGTTCTTCTTTTTCCCAACCTTTATCCCCACGACCCCGTTTGGCAGGAGAGAAGCAAGGACAGAGGAGAAAGAGATCCCTGAATCAAATTTCTTTCTTTTTGATTCTTCTTTGACCATGGCTGCTAACAAACGGCAACCACAGATCCCAGCACTCGGGGCCCTTGCATTTATGTCCCCTCTGAAAAGTTCCCAGAATTCCAAATGTCACAAAATCACAGAGACTATCTACAGCTAGCAAAACCATGGTTCTGCCAGAGCACAAGGCAAATCATCATTGGCTGCTACGGACAGTCCGAAACAGTCCCGCATCCCTACACGTGGGATTAAAACAAAGCCACATTCTTATATTTCTCTCTCTCCTCTCTCTCTCTCTCTCTCTCTCTCTCTCTCTCTCTCTCTCTCTCTCTCTGTGTGTGTGTGTGTGTGTGTGTGTGTGTTTACCAAAATTCCAGAATTCTTAAAAATGTCACTACAGCAAGTTGACATAAATGTACCAGCACAGGCCAGGCCTGATGGTGCACACCTGTAATCCCAGCACTCTGCTTGGCAGAGGCCAGCCTGGTCAACAAAGTGAGTCCACGACAGCCAAGGCCACACAGAGAAATCCGGTCTCAAAAAATAAAACAAAAATTGCAGCACAAGCCAGGTGTGGTGGCGCATGCCTTTAACCCCAGCACTTGGGAGGCAGAGGCAGGCAGATCGCTGTGAGTTCGAGGCCAGCCTGGGCTACACAGAGAAGCCCTGTCTCGTCAAAAAACAAAAAACAAAACAAAACAAAAAAACAGGAAACAAAAGATTTAGTTGGCATGTAGCTCAGTGGCAGAAGCTTTGCCTAGCACGAGATACTTAAGGGTACCGAGGGGACAAAACTATTAAGCTAAGTTGGGCACAGAGGGGCGGGGACAGGCAGCAAATAACCAAAACAGCTGTAAAGCCAGTACTGTGGGGGAAACAGTAACAAGCGGAGGAGGGTGGGAGCCCTTTTCAAAAGGCTGATCTGCAAAGACTGAAAGGTACAAAGACACCTAGGGGAGAGAGAGTGAGTGTGTGGTTCTTTAGAGGAGGATTCCTGTAGGAACCAGGCCCGACTGGGCTGCCTGCCTGTCTTGCTGTTTCATGTCCTGTTTCTAGCAGCTTCTATGTCTGTGTTTATCTTGGTTAGCTAGTCTTGTTTACTGCTCTGAGAACGCGCCCCTCCAATCCTCGAGACTCTTCCTCCTGTGTGTGATTACCTCTTGAGGGATTTCACCTGGGAGGAGGAGGCCTCTTTGGCTGCCTATAAGAAGGCTCTTTGGAACTCTGAGGGGAAGAATAAACCGCTGCCACGGCTGCTGCTCTCTTAGCACGAAGGACCCGCTGTGTTACTGTGTGTGTGTGTGTGTGTGTGTGTATGTGTGTGTGTGTGTGTGTGTGTGTGTTAAATCCACAGTCCCTTGCCCTCGACTCAGTACTGCGGTGGCGCGGGCGCCACAGATTCCATGAAAGGGGACACTGAGTGTAATGCCCTAAGCCAGCAGCCCCTCTGACGAGTCTAAGAGACAGGCTGGCAGGGGATGGGTGAGAGAGGCAGGGTACCAGACCCCAACAGGCTCCAAAGGGGAAAACCAACTCTCACTCCAATGAGCAATTGTTACAAGGGGCTGAAGAACTGCGGGGGCCGCCAAGCTAGGAATACAGTCAAGGCTGGGCTGCGCTTTATATAGCAAGACCCAGTCTCCAGCAGAGGGGGGGGGGGGGCTAGAGGGAGTGCTCGAAGCTCCGGGTTCCATCCCCAGCACCATATACACCAGGTGCACATGCCCGAAGTCCCAACCCCTGGGAGGAAGAGGCAGGATGATCAGAAAGAAGTCAAGCCTATCCTTAGCCACTCAGCAAGCTCTGGATCGGACACTGACAAACAGACAAGTCAGGGTATCACAAAGATGCCTCAAAACAGCCTCGCAGGGGAAGACTATTATGAGGCCCACTGTCATCAATTAAAAAGACACCAAGCTGGGCATGGTGGCTCAGCACTCAGGGAGGAAGATCTGAGTGCAAGGCCAGCCTGATGAGTCCAGGGCAGCCAGGGCTACACAGAGGAAAACCTGCCTCAAAAAACAAAAACAACGAAAGGGCTGGAGAGATGGCTCAGAGGTTAAGAGCACTGGCTGCTCTTCCAAAGGTCCTGAGTTCAATTCCCAGCAACCACATGGTGGCTCACAACCATCTATAGTGAGATCTGGCGCCCTCTTCTGGAGTGCAGACACACATGCAGGCAGCACACTGTATACATGTATACTGTATACATAATAAATAAATAAATCTTTAAAAAGAAAAACAAAACGAAAGCCAGGCGCAGCAGTGTACCCCTTTAATCCTAGCACTCGGGAGGCGGCATAGGGAGGAAGATCGCTGTGAGTTTGAGGCCAGCCTGGTCCACAAAAGCAAGATCAGGACAGTCAGGACTGTTACACAGAGAAACCATGTCTCAAAAACCCAAAAATAGAAAAGGAAAAAAAAAAACCAAATAAATAAAATACATCTGACTGAGCAAGGAACAGTCACTTGCCAAGTGTCAACAGTAGCAACTGACCTTTCTGAGATTCAAAAGCAGGTTCTCCTTGATTCGGAAGCCCATGGAGCAGGTCCTCACCAGTGTGTCCTCTGTACCAGGAGCTGAGGACACGCCCGTCTCAGAGGCTCTGCATGGTGCGCCTGGGAGGAAGATGAGCAAAAAGAGGAAATAAACTCAAAGCCAAACACACAGGCCAAGAACACAGAGCAGCAGCCGCAGCAGCAGCAGGGCCAACACTAAAACTCAGGGTGGTCCAGTGTGTGCTAAGTGGGGACTGAGCGACTGCTGCAGCAGGCAGGCAGCTTAGCCTCGGAGAGCCTCGGTTAATGCTGACAGGAATTCCCTAAGGCAGTGAAGTCGACGCTGAACTCAGTTTCAGCTCCCTAACGCCATTGTGTCTGGTTGAGTTGGTCCTGCTGTTGAAACTGGCTCTCCTCAAGTAGTCTAGCGGGCCACTTCATCTTCCTGCCTCTACCTCCCAGGTGCTCAGCTTATTCCCTCTACCACTGTAAAAATCCAGTGCTGGCCGGCTGGAGACACGGCTCTGGGGTTGAGAGCATTTCTTGCTCTTGTAGAAAACCCAGACTCCCACAGCACGTCACAACCACCTGTGACTCCAATCCCAGGGGACCCAACAGCCTGGGCTCCAAGTGCATCAGGCATGCATGTGGCACAAAATATGCACAGGCGGGTAACTACACGTACACATAAAAATAAAGGGATCTTCCTTTTTAAAAGGTCATCCCCCTCAGCTGGGGAGATGGCTCAGTCAACACTATGCACGAAGAGCCGAGTTCAAATCCCCACCACCCACTTTTTATAAAGCCAAGCACTGAGGAGGTGAAGACAGGAGGCTCCCTGGAGCTCTGTGGCCAGCCTGTCAGCCCAGATGGGTGAGCTCCGGGTTCAGTGAGAGACCTTGACTCCAAACACAAGGTAAAGGCCGACTGAGTCAGACATCCAACTCTGGGGTCCACAGGAGGCATGTACCACATGCAAACCTGCTGATGAGCATACACACACACACATACACACACACACACACACACACAGAGAGAGAGAGAGAGAGAGAGAGAGAGAGAGAGAGAGAGAGAGAGAGAGAGAGACACTATTTGGTTTTTTGAGACAGGGCTTCTCTGTGTATCCTTGGCTGTCCTGGACTCACTTTGTAGACCAGGCTCTGGCCTCGAACTCACAGCGATCCGCCTGCCTCTGCCTCCCGAGTGCTGGGATTAAAGGTGTGCGCCACCACACCCGGCCTTAATTTACTTAATTTTTTATTTTAGTGTGAGGGTGTTGCCATTGGAACTGGTATTATAGACAGTTGTGAGCTGCCGTGTGCAGGCTGGGAATTGAACCCGGGTCCTTTGGAAGAACAGACAGTGCTCTTAACTGCTGAGCCATCTCTCCAGCCCCAAGACTAATATTTTTTAAAGTCCGTCTCTTGAACTGACTTTCTAAATAGTGAAAAGTAACATCTTCAGAATGAAAGCTCTCAAAACTCGAGGAATTGCCCCTCACTAAAGCCCACAGGCCACACCCCTGAACCCCCAGCACGGGGCCTACAGGCGTAGAGTCCTGCATCTAGGAGGCTGAGGCAGAAGCACCATGAGTTTGGAGACAGCCAAGGCTAAACACCCTGGCCCAGTCTCCAAAAAGCCAAAGAAGGGGCTAAGAAGTAGGAAGAAACAGAGGCGAGGAACTTAGCCCCAGCCCTGGCCTCGCCCCCTCCTGACCCTGACCTCGGGCAAGCGGCTCTACTCTTCTGGGACTCACTTCTTGGCACCAGTTAAGACGGAGCCTTTGGCTACCCATCCCAGCAGCAGGTCACCAGTCTCAGCACGTGGGAAGCTGAGGCCGGAATCCCGAGTTCCAGGCCGGATCTGCTGCGTAGAGACCCAACCTCAAAACTCCACAGGCTGGGAAGCAGCTCAGCAGCAGAGCACTTGCCTGCATGGGTTCCGCTGCCAGTTACAGAAAATGGTAAGATAACCTCTTCAAAGGGGCCTGCCTCCAAGTCAGACAGCATGAGTCCCGTCCCCTGAACCTGCGTCCCGCATGAGAGAGAGAAATGACTCCCAAAGTGCAAGCGTTTTCCTAACCTCCACACAAATACACACACAGATGCACTACCCATCAGTGGGGAAAAGTTTTAAGGGTGTTGGGGTGGAGGTGGGGTGGGGGTAAGGAGAGGGGGGAGTGAGAAGGCTAAGAGGTAAAGTACACCAGGCCAAGCTGTCCTCTGACCTTACACACACACATACACACAGTATAAAATATATAATTATTTCTTTGGGCTTCTCTTGTAGTCCAGGCTGGCCTCAAACTCAGAGATCCACAAGCCTCTGCCTCACAAGTGTTGGGATTAAAGGCGTGCGCCCCTACGCCCGGCTTAAAAAAAAAAATTTAAGTGCTAGAGGGATTGAAAGAAAAAAACTCAAGGTTCCTACAACTATGTTTGGCAGGCAATAAGTATGCATTAAGGTTTTTTTTGGTTTTTTGTTTTTTTGTTTTCGAGACAGGGTTTCTCTTCGTAGCCTTGGCTGTCCTGGACTCACTTTGTAGACCAGGCTGGCTTCGAACTGACAGTGATCCTCCTGCCTCTGCCTCCCAAGTACTGGGATTAAAGGTGTGCACCACCACTGCCCGGCCGCATTAAGTTAAATCTTAATTAAACTAGTGACAGGGTGGGACAGTGTGTGGACCTAATGTCAGTTGCATGCAGATTTGAGTTAGGAACCAGCCTGGCAAGGTGGCCACATGCCTTCAATCCCAGCATTAGGGTGGAGGCAGGCAGATCTCTTTAAGTTCAAAGCCAACCTGGTCTACCTAGTGCGTTCCAAGACAGCCAGAGCTACAGAGACCCAGTCTCATAAATAAACAAACAACCAAGCAAACAAGGGATCCATTTCTCAAGTCTCTTTCATTGAAAAACGAAGAGACTGTTCTATTTCTATTGTATTTCAAGTTGAGTTTTCCTTCTCCTGGCAAGCAATGGTAGTTTCCCAATAGGATAACAATGGAAGCTTCCCCTTTTAAGTTGAGGTCCATGGACCAGTCATTATTTTAAATCTCTTCCTCGGGACTCAGCAAAGAGGCAAACAGCAGGGTGTCGGTCTTCCCAACCGTGTCCTTGCTTTCTCTGGGCTTCCCTGTCCTCTACCTTGTTGGAAATCCCAGCTACAACCACCCCAGTCATCCACTGAGCTGTCGGTGTCCTAAAGACAATCCGCACGGCGAAACTGTGAGCCTTGAGACTATCTGTTTTCACTGAACAGAGGAAACTGGGTTCGGGAGAGGTGAAAGACACAAGCCCAGGGCGTCTGGGATTAGAACCCAAACCCCGCCAGCCTGCTAGCCCCCCGCCATCTCCCGCGCAGGTACCCCAAAAATCAGCGCTAACAAGCATGGCAGGGTAACCAGGGGTGCGCTGAGAGAAGGCGCGGCGTGCGCGAGACGACGTCCCACTAAGCAGGTGCTACGGTCGGCTTCGGGCCCCCATTGCACAAAGGAGGAAACTGAGGCTCAGAAAAAGAAATCGCTTATCCGGTCGTAAAGTGTGGCCTCGCGCTAGAACCCGAGAACCCCGGCCACCACCCCGTTATCGCCATCCCTAACCTCCTCCGACTCAGCGCCCCAAACCCGGGCCCGCACCTCACTCACCTGGCCCAGCCCGGCACGCAGTCCAACCGAGCCGCCCGCCGCCCCTCCAGGTCGCGCCAACTGTCAGACACTCCTCCTTCCTCCTGGGCCGCCCGCCCCGGAAGTCCTGCCCTTGATGCCGGAAGCCGAGCTGAACCGCCCACACGCCTCTCTAGCCCTCCAAGCTGCCAACCAGCGAGAGTGTGGCGGTCGCGGTCACGTGACGGCACGCAGGCCTCCCGGGCTCCGCCAATCAGAAACGATCAGGTTCGGCCCCGCCCTCCCCCACACGCTTAACCCGAGTGCGCCTGCGCACAGGTGGGCAGGAAGGCGGGGCTAGGTTCTGGAGTAGAAAAACATGGAGTGCGGCCACCGTGCGATCCGGGGACGCGATGCCTCGTCTGCCCTCGCTGTTGTCACCCTCTCGTCCGTCATGCATCTCTCCTGTGTCGTCCTTGGCCCGCTTAGATGCCCCCACCTCTTCTCTTAAATCATATTCCACTTAAACCGTCACCACCCGGCTCGGTCGCCATGACCTTCCTTTGCGTCGCTTTTAATTATTTGTGGATCTATGACTGAAGTGGCCGGAGGCGATCAGAATACGTCAGAGTCCCTGGGTTTGTTTCAAAGGGTTGTGACACCACACACACCCCGACCGGTTTCCAACTCAGGCCCCGTGGAAAAGCAACATTGTGCTTTTAACTGCTGAACCATCTCTTCAGCATCGTCCCATTCCTATTAAGCCCATATTGGCCCGTATATGTGCAGTTTTCTGTTTGGGTGACGGGGTTCCATGGTAACCCAAGACTGGCCTTGAATTTTTCATCCATTTTTGCTCAGCATCCTGAGCACAGGGATTGCTAGTATGCTGACCCGCCTTCCTATCGTCTCGGTCACCCACGCATCTCTTTTGTTGTCGTTTCTCCTTTATGAAACTCTCATTTCCCCTAATTTTCTTCATACCACTTAGTCCCGTATTCCCCAATTCCATCTCTCCATAGCTTGCCCTACTGCCTCCGGCTCCCCGCTGCACCTGTGGCGCTGACAGCTGCCCTCTCTGGATCTCATGGCTCCAGCATTCCTCACAAGGAGCCACCGAGCCTTACAGCTTTTCCCCCCAGCGAGGGTACACGCTTCACCTATTTCCACAGTGTGAGGTATTATAGCGTAGGGTATGCCAGGGCCCCAAACTTCACCCCAAAACCTGTGGGGTAGCCCTGGCCACCAAACCATGCCTTTTTCCCGATGCCCGTTTTCCCACCTGTAAAATGCACACAGCAGCCAACAGGTTTGCGTGTTTGTAAACCCAGTGTTTAGGAAGTAAAGCAAGATTCTGGGTTTCAGGGTCATTCTCCAGTAAGTAACAAGTTTGAGGTCAGCCTGAGCTACGTGAAACTCTGTCGAACAACAACAAAAGCGCATAGGAAGGAAGAAATGTGAAGATTCTGAGTATGTGTTCCTCTGCCCGTTAGTTTATTGAGTCTTGTGTAGCTTAGGCAGGCTTTGAATTCCGTGGGTAGCCAAAGGTGGTCTTGAACTCCTGACCCTCTTGCCTCTGCCTATGGGCGTTGGCCACCATGCCCAGCTCTAACGAGTTCTTGTAACACAATTAATTTACTGTGGCATTTGGGCTGATGCTGTCACTTTGTTACTGACCATGTCACCCTCCCTCATCTGTGACCACCATCACCACTATGTTTTACGGACCTAGGTAGATGGATCTGTGGGTAGCACTTGGTGTGCAAGCGTGAGGTCCTGAGTTCAGATCCCCTGCACTCAGGTAAAACCTCTGATGTGGCGGCACATCCACCATGTGGGCACTGGGAATTGAATCCAGGTCCTCCTCGGCAAGAGCAGCCAGTACTTTTTAATTGCTAAGCCATCTCTCCAGCACCAGATTCTTCAGTCTTATTACTCAGACGGGCTTGTCAAGTCCGTGAGCTCCAGGTTCAGTAATAGAGAATGTCTTCCAAAAAAAAAAAAAAAAAAAAAAAAATCCTGGTCAGGCATGGCGGCACACAGACAGAGGCAGGGAGAGTTCTATGAGATCCAAGCCACCCTGGTCTACACAGCAATAGAGTTCCAGGCCAGCCAGAGCTACTGGGTAAGACCTCATCTCAAAATCATAGTGCTGGAGGGATGGTTCAGTATTGTTTTTTAAAATTACATGTATTATCAGTAGGCCCGGCTAGCGATCAATTAAGACACAGACACTTGTTATATTTTTTTTTGTTGTTGTTGTTGTTTTTTGAGACAGGGTCTCTCTGTGTAGCCTTGGCTGTCCTGGACTCACTCTGTAGACCAGGCTGGCCTCGAACTCACAGTGATCCGCCTGCCTCTGCCTCCCAGGTGCTGGGATTAAAGGCGTGCACCACCACGCCCGGCTTTGTTATATTTTAAAATAGCCTTGGTTAACCTGGGGCAGGGCAGACATCAATCCTCTAAACTACCTCCCATAGTGGGGCAGGCATGGGATCCCTGCCTCAATCCCATGCCATCTGCTTCCAATAACTTCTACCAAGCTCCCTCCCATCCATAATCCCAAATACTTGCTCATGTTCTTCATCTGGGCTGGATTCTCCATCCACGCAGCCAACCATGTGCTTCTCCTCCAGCTAAGCCATGGCGGCCTTCTCCTCTCTTCCCTTCAGGTCTCTCTCCTTTTCTGGTGGCGGTCCTTCTCCTTCCCAGAATTCCTCTCTCTCTAAGCCCCACCTACCCCTTCTACCCTGCCCAGGTGGGATGGCTTTTTATTAAGCAAAAGGTGGGTCAGACAGCAAGCTGTAATTAGCATCAAAACACGCCAGACCCATCCCCCAACAGTTCAGAGGTTAAGAGCACTGGCTGTTCTTCCAAAAGGTTCTGAATTCAAGACCCAGCAACCACATGGTGGCTCCCAACCATCTATAATGGGATCTGGTGCCCTCTTCTGGCCGGCAGGTGTACATGCAGGCAGAACACTATACAAATAATAAATAAATCTAAAAAAAAAAAAATAATAATAGCAATAACAATAGGTGAAGGATAGAGGAAAACCCTTGACATTGACCTCTGGCTCCACACATGTGCACACACAATTCTCTCCCGTAAACACACAGATACACACACACACACACACACACACACACACCCCACGTGAATCGCACTATCCCAGAGCCTGGCCTGAACTATAATGTCCATACGTCCACTGACCTCACACTGCCACCGCAGCCACACCACCCTAGCAGTCACCTCTGCAACTTCAGCGTCATGGACCCGAAACAGTGGCCTGTGAACTATCAGCAAGCTCGCTTCGGTACTTAAGTCTCCTTGTCTTGTTGGCTTGTGTGACCCTCGAGCGCCACAGTGAGGCCACTTGGGTAGGGGAAACTGTAGCTTAGAACTAGTTCTCCGTCAACTTCTAGAATGTGGGGGCTGGGATGCAGGCAGAGATAGGATGCAGGAACCTGACTTTAGTTAACCCTCAGCTGTGAAATGGTGGCACCCATCTTCAATCCCAACCCTAAGGAGGCTGCTCGATGTCTAGATCCTTAGGAGTTCAGCACCAGCCTGGCCTACATAGGGAGTTCTCGGCCAGCCAAGACTAGAGAGAGAGAGAGAGAGAGACCTTGCCTCAAAAGAAACAAAGTCAAACGTCTGTAGTGACAAGTAACCATGTGGAGAGGTAGCTTAGTCACCCTCCTGCAATTGTTTTGTTTTGTTTTTCAAGACAGGGTCTCTCTGTGTAGCCTTGGCTGTCCTGGACTCGCTCTGCAGACCAGGCTGGCCTCGAACTCACAGCAATCTGCCTGCCTCTGCCTCCCAAGTGCTGGGATTAAAGGCCACGCCCAGTTGTTGCTTGGATTTTTTGTTGTAGTTTGAAACAACATCTCACTATGGAGTCCTGGCTATCCAGGAACTCTCTATACAGACCAGACTGGCTTTGAATTCACAAAGATCTATCTGCGTCTGCCTCCCAAATACTAGGATTGAAAGTGTGAGCCGGGCGTGGTGGTGCACCCCTTTAATCCCAGCACTCGGGAGGCAGAGGCAGGTGGATCACTGTGAGTTCGAGGCCAGCCTGGTCTACAAAGCAAGTCCAGGACAGCCAGGGCTACACAGAGAAACCCTGTCTCGAAAAAAAAAAAAAGTGTGTGCCACCACAGACAACCTTCTTTGGTTGTGCTATTAGTAACTGAATGGCTGCATGCCCTAACAATGAACATATTCCATGATATGCCTGGGTTAACACACCTGCAGCATGGGCATAAAAACATAAAATAAGCCAGGTGTGGGGGCTCACACCTATAATCCCAATATTGTAGAGGCTGCGGCACAGGGGGATCAGGAGTCCGCCACCGTCATCTTTTGTTACATAGTAACTTTGAGGCCAGCCTGGGCTATGTGAGACCCTGTCTTGAGAAAAGAAAAAAAAGTGCTAAAACTGAAGGAAAAAAAAAAAACAAATTACTTGCTCGCTATATTTCCTAAGGATTTATTGTTGTGCCCAATACTGTGCCAGGCACTGGGGACAGATACACGACCAGAACACAAAGTTTCTTTGATCTTATGGGGATCTATGGTCTAGTTGACACAAGAAACAATGAGTAAATAAGAAAGTGAAGCATTTGATGGGTGACAAGGGGGTGCAGAATGCACGGCCAACTTGTAGTTTCAGAGCCTGGTATGATGTCATCCCAGCCCTTAGCAGCTGGAGAGAGGTGGATCTGGAGTTCAAGGTCATCTTCAGCTGCATAGTGAGTTCTAGGACAGCCCGGGCTACATAGAGAAACCGTGTGTGTGTGTGTGTGTGTGTGTGTGTGTGTGTGTGTGTGTGTGCGTGTGCGCGTGTGCGCGTGTGCGTGCGTGTGCGTGTGTGTGGGCGCGCACGCGCGCACATCCCCATTATGGTGACACATACCTGAAATCTAGACTGCTGAGTCTAGAGACTGAGACAGGAGAATCGAGAATCGAGAATTCTAGGCTGAGGCCGGATGGTGGCGCACACCTTTAACCCCAGCACTCGGGAGGGAGAGGCAGGTGGATCTCTGTGAGTTCGAGGCCAGCCTGGTCTACAGAGTGAGTCCAGGATAGCTGAAACTACACAGAGAAACCATGTCTCAAAAAACCAAAAATAAAAAAGGCAGGAAGGAAGAAAAGTTCAAGGACTACATAGTAGAGACACTGTCTCAAAAGGAGCGAATGTGCCGGGGCTGCAGAGACGGCTCAGAGGTTATGAGCACTGGCTGCTCTTCCAGAGGTTCTGAGTTCAATTCCCAGCAACCACATGGTGGCTCACAGCCATCTATAGTGAGATCTGGCGCCCTCTTCTGGTCTGCAGGTGTACATGCAGGCAGAAAATTATATACATACACAATAAATAAATAAATCTTTAAAAATAAAAATAAAAAAGAATGAACGTGCCTGGCATGACGGCACACGCCTTTAATCCCAAAACTCCAGAGGTAGAGGCAGGAGGATCTCTGTGAGTTCAAGGATAGTCGGGGCTACCTAGAGAGACCCTTTCTCAAGCGAAAAAGAAAAAAACGAGAACAGATGCGAGGCTCATAGAAAGCAGCTGCTTTTCCTGGGTTTCCTACGCCTGAGCCCAAAGCCCTGGCTATAGAGTCAGCCCGTTTAACATCGATGCATCCCCTAAGCCCAGACACAAGGTGACCTCACCTCTGTAAAGGAGGCCACTTACGCTCAGAAATGCCAAGACCGAAGCCACTCAGCAGGCAAGTGCAGGGATGGCATCTGAACCCTAAACCATCCCACCACAAAGAATGGATGACGGCAAATAGTACAGAGCGGATCCTCTACTGCTGAAGGGGAGTATACGGGGAGTCCTGGCCCAGCATCTCAAAAGCCCCGCCACGGCTGATGAGGTGGTTCAGCCCTTAAGACCACTGGCTGCAGCTGGGAGCTGGTGTCACACACCTGTGTGGGAGGCAGAGGCAGACAGAACTCCGTGAGTTCAAGGTCAGCCTGGTCTACAGAGTGAGTTCCAGGACAGCCATGGCTACATGGAGAAACCCTGTCTTGAAAAGCAAACAACAACAACACAATAGAGACCACTAGCTGCTCTTCCAGAGGACGAAGGTTCAATTTTTAGCACCCACATGGCAGTTCACAGCTGACTGTAACTCCAGTTCCAAAGGATCTGATGCCCTCTTCTGGCCTCCTTGGGCCCCAGACACATATATGGTACACAGACACATGCAGGCAAAACATTCATACAAATAAACTAAAATTGTTTGGTTTGTATGTTTGGTTTTTTGGGGTTTTCTTTTTTGTTTGTTTTTGTTTTTCGAGACAAGGTTTCTCTATGTAGCCTTGGCTGTCCTGGACTCACTTTGTAGACCAGGCTGGCCTCGAACTCACAGAGCTCAACCTGCCTCTGCCTCCTGAGTGCTGGGATTAAAGGTGTGAGCCACTGAAGCCCTGCTATTTTGTTTTTTTCGAGACAGGGTTCCTCCCAAGTGGTGGGATTAAAGGTGTGCACCACACCTAACATATAAACTTTAAAGATAGATAGATAGATAGATAGATAGATAGATAGATAGATAGATTGTTTGTTACTTTGAAACATGGTTTCTCTGTGTAGCCTTGGCTGCCCTGGAACTGGCTTTGTAGACCAGACTGGCCTCAAACTCACAAAAATCCTCTCTCTCTCTCTTTCTCTCTCTCTCTCTCTCTCTCTCTCTCTCTCTCTCTCTCTAAGCCTCACCTACCTAATCCACCTGCCTCTGCCTCCCAAATGCTGGGATTAAAGGTGTGCGCAGCCACCACCCAGCCAATAAACACATTTTTTAAAAGCTTTATTTATCATTATGTATACAGAGCACTGCCTGCATGTGCACCTGCAGGCCAGAGGAGGACATCAGATCACATTACAGATGGTCCTGAGCCACCATGTGGTTGCTGGGAATTAAACTCACGACCTCTGGAAGAGCAGCCAGTGCTCTTAACCACTGAGCCATCTCTCCAGCCCCATAAACACATTTTTAAAAAGCTCAGCAAATATTGCTTCCTCTTTGTGTACAGGCTGTGGTGTCACACCTGAACATGGACGGGACTGCAGGCCAAGGAACTGGGGGAAGAGTCTGTGGATGGGAAGACGGTGCATTTCCTGCCTGAGGTGCTCCCCATCTACAAAGTGAAACTATCAACTGGGTTGATCATGCTGGAGCCTGATGGAGGTACCGGAGCCTTGGGAATGCCTGCATAAAGGTGGCATGCGCCATGGAGGGATGCCAGCTTTCTGTGCCATGCACACCTCAGTCACACTCTGACCTCTGACCTCTGACCTCCCCAGGACATGTCAGACTCCTGCTCCAGTGGAGGCTGCAGGTCTCCAGAGGAAAAGGATAGGGAGGCAGGACTCACTAACTAGGGGCCTGAGCCAAATTACACTTTAGTTTCTATAGAAATTATGAACATTTGGGCTGGCGGGATGGCTCAATGAATAAAGGCATTTGTCAGTGAGCTTGACGGCCTTATTTCAATCTGCTGGCCCTACCTGGTAAAAGGAAAACTGACTCTTGCCCCCTGACTGCCACATGAGTATCTTGACACACAGAATAAATGTAATTTTAAAAAAGTGTAAAGAAATTAAAAATAGCATTTGAAATCGTCTAACAGTCAGTTATTTTTTGTGATACAGGATTTATGTAGCCCATGTTGGCCTCAAATTTCACCAGTCCTCTTGCCTCAAACTAGCGAGTGCTAAAATGACAGGTGTGTGCCACCATTCCCTGATAACTTAATTTTAAAAAAAGATTTATTTATGTCGGGCCGTGGTGGCACACGTCTTTAATCCCAGCATTCGGGAGGCAGAGGCAGGGAGATCTCTGTGATCTGGTTTACAAAGTCTGGTTTTACAAAGTCAGTCCAGGACAGCCAAAGCTACACAGAGAAACCCTGTCTCAAAAAAAAAAAAAAGCCAGGCAGTGGTGTCATGGGCACGCCTTTAATCCCAGCACTCGGGAGGCAGAGGCAGGTGGATTGCTGTGAGTTCGAGGCCAGCCTGGTCTACAAAGCGAGTCCAGGATAGCCAAGGCTACACAGAGAGACCCTGTCTCGAAAAACAAAAACAAACAAACCCACTACAAACAAAAAAGAAAAAACAACAAAAAAAATAATTTACTTATAAGTGTGTGTGTATATATATGTCATGACCGTAAAAGGGCGTTAGATTCCCAGGAGCTAACATTCCAGGCTATGTGGGCTTCTCCTGTGTGTGTGTGGGGGGGGGGGGGGGCTGAGAACTCAGCCCGGCTCCTCTGCAAGGGAAGTTCTGTGTTCTTCACCACGGGCCCATCCCTCTAGTCAGCTTTATTTTTCTTGAAGGTCAGGCCTGCCTCAAATTTGCTAGAATGCTCAGTGACCACCTTGTGCCCACTGAACCCCATTTCCCACTGTACATTCTTCCATAAAACATTTCTCATCAAAGCTTTCAGAAATTATGAAAACCGACCCTCTCTTTCTCCCCCTTCCCCCCCCCCCCTGTACTTCGCCCACTCAAAAGCTGCTGTCTTCCCCTCAGCCTCAGATTACCTTGGCACTTGTCCTTGCCTGTTGGATCCTGGCTTTTGCTCTTTTCTGAGACGGTCTCTTACTCGGCAGTCCGGGCTGACCTGGACCACATAGACTTCCTGCCTCAGTCTCCCTGGTTATTCAGGAAGCGAGGCTATACTAACAGGAGGATTGCTAAAAGGCCAGCCTGGGTTATATATACCGTGAGCTACAGACCAGCTTGGGCCGCGGTCTGAGACCTTACGGAAAATCACTCGCCTCCCACCCGAAAAGTTCATTAATACTAAGAAAACAGGCTGGGGACGCGGTAGGGCGTTTGCAAAGCTCGGGATCTAGCTCAGGAATACACATACACGAACCAAGAGGGTCATCCATCCCTAGAAGGCAAGCACAGGCCGTTCGTCTCAATAGCAGTGCAGGCGCTGTCTACTTCCTGTGTGTTTGCGAGCCAGCTAAGGGGTGAGGCGTGAGAGGGAGCCGCCTGTTTATTTTTCTAGCTTTAAGTCAAACGTGCATCAACCTGGGCCGTGTGAGATCCTATCTCAAAGACCTAAACTCATAAGTAGCTTTTTTCTTTTTTTAAATCCTACTTGGATAGAATATGGGATCTAGAAGTCTCGGTTTTTTTTTTTTTAATCTCTAAAAATAACGATTGACTTAAAAGGACTACCGTCATCCCAACAGACTCTACCAGAAAATCCACCACCTCCGTTGCCGTCCTCCCGTAGCACTGCGTGGGCTGTCTTCAGCTACATTATTCAACTTTGATCTCCCCGTTTTTATATCCAAGCGTCTTCAGAGACTCCGTCTTTTATGATTTGCTTTCCACTAAGTGCCCTTGTGGTACATAAATTCACATTTGTAGATCAGGAAAAGGGGTGAGATTCTCTGTGACTTCTAGGTCCTGCTCGGGGCGGGGGGGGGGGAGATGGGGGAACTGGGGTGGCGTGTGGCGAAGCCCATCCCCGACCCCCACCCCAACACTGTGCTCTCCCCCACCACACCAGACTGGTTGCTCAGGGCCATCCTCTTCCCCCGGGGTGGGGAGACGCTTGTACTGCGCAGACTCCCCGCTGCAGTGGGCGTGACCCCTGGAGGCCACTCCTCCTCCTCCTCCTCCTTCCTCCAGCCCCTCCTCAGCTGCCTTGGCAGAAGCTGGGGCCCCAGCGAGGTAGAAGCCGCCATCGGAGTAAGGCCGGGGTCTCATTAGGGTGGGGGGTGGGATGTGGAGGGTACCGGGAGGCTGCGATGACCTTGGGGTCTGAGCGTCAGGTGTCTGGTCAGGTAGGTACCTGGGAATAGGCAGACGCTCCACCTGGAACATTACGTGAGTCATGCCAACGCTGGGGGCAAAACCAGGCACAGGGATTCAGAGCTCTAGTGCCCCCCCCCCCAACTAGGAGTGTCTTTTGGGAATAAACCTAGATTCGAGCTCAACAAGGAACAAAAACGGGGTGCCGGTGGGGAGCAACGTGGGTGCGAATGACGGACAAGCTGGACGCTTTGAAAGGCAGCTTGAGGAAAAAAAAAAAAGAAAGAAAGGCAACTTGGATGATGGCATTGGAGTGAGAGAAGGAAAAAAAAAAAACCCTCCAGGGATTTCAACCCCCCTGCTGACCAGCGACCAGCTTCCTTCTTTTTGGGTGACAGACACAGAACCAGGGGGTCTCATGGTTATGGGGGAGGAAAGAGGCTTTCAGTGGATCTCATAAGCCTGAGAACATCCACTTTCTGCAATGCCCTCAGAAACCCCGGAACGCCCTACACAGCGCCTGCTTTTCGCTGACCCGGGTTTCCAGTCCCTGACACACCCACCTTGCCGCCTCCGATCTGCAGTCGCCCCCACCACCACCCCACCCCACGCCCCTCCCACCCCAGCTGCCGGGCAAGATGAAGCCTAAACTGATGTACCAGGAGGTAGGAGGATGGGATGGATTGCCTAGCGGGGAGGGGTTGGGTGTACTGAAGGGTAAGAGGCCCACCAAACCACTCGATTACTCCCACTTCCCCTCTCCCTGGCCCCGCAGCTGAAGGTCCCTGTCGAGGAGCCTGCCAGGGAACTGGCCGTGAATGAAATCGAGGCGTGGAAGGCAGCAGAGAAGGTAGGCGGAAGCCGCTAGCCTTGAACTTTGTCAGACGGCTGCAGGTGACCACCTGGTATAGGCTGACTGCTCTCCTCCCCTCCCCCTGCCCCTCCGTAGAAAGCCCGCTGGGTCCTCCTGGTCCTCATCCTGGCGGTGGTGGGCTTCGGCGCCCTGATGACTCAGCTGTTTCTATGGGAGTACGGGGACTTACATCTGTTTGGACCCAACCAGCGTCCAGCCCCCTGCTATGACCCTTGCGAGTAAGTGGAAGGGGAACTGGACGGTGGGCGGGAGGGGTCCAGCCAGCCCAGGGACGTTGAAATCTGCAAGAGCACCCTGCTCTCTAGTGCACCCGGTACTCCGGTGAGGGGGGAAGGGAGGGTTGTGAGTGCCCCCACAGTCTATACCCACTCCACCCCGCCCCCCTTGCTGTTTCCATGGCAGCCACAGCGTCATCATCCTTTATACGGGTCTGGGAACACTTGGGCACAGTGTCTTCTATCCACATCAGTGGAAGGACACGCACACGCGTGCGCGCGCACACACACACACAACCCTCCCACACTTCTAGACAGAGCAGTGAGACACACACACACACACACACACACACACACACACACATACACACACACACACACACGAGTTTTCTGTCCACATCTGGAGACCAGCATAGCCTTCCTTCTTCTTCTTCTTCTTCCTCCTCCTCCTCCTCCTCCTCCTCCTCCTCCTCCTCTTCTTCTTCTTCTGTTTTTTGAGACAGGGTCTCTCTGTGTATCCTTGGCTGTCCTGGACTTGCTTTGTAGACCAGGCTGGCCTCGAACTCACAGCGATCCGCCTGCCTCTGCCTCCCGAGTGCTGGGATTAAAGGCGTGCGCCACCACTGCCTGGCTCAGCATAGCCCTTCTATCCTCACCTGCCTCTGGCCCCTCTATGACTGACCGGTATCTCTCCCCTCCCCCCACCCGCACCCCCACCCCCATACCTTCAGGGCGGTGCTGGTGGAGAGCATTCCCGAGGGTCTGGAGTTCCCCAATGCCACCACGAGCAACCCCTCCACCAGCCAGGCCTGGTTGGGCCTCCTTGCCGGTGCTCACAGCAGCCTGGACATCGCGTCCTTCTACTGGACCCTCACCAACAATGACACCCACACGCAAGAGCCCTCTGCCCAGCAGGTACCTGCGAGCCTCCCTTCTCAACCCCACCGGCCGTGGGTGGCAGTGGAGAGGGAGGGTGAGGGACTTCCTGCTGCCCTGGAGACAGGCGGGAGTGTCTTACAGGCTGACTGGACACAGGTATTTAAAGTTGTCCGGTCGCACAACCTTCTGAACTAAGGGTGATGGGGTTTTTTGTGTGTGTGTGTGTGTGCGTGGGTTCTGGTTACCTGGGGGCCTCGGAATGTTAAGGGGTGACTTTGGTTATAATGGAATCGGCGTGCAGATGTCACCCTGAATCCTGCGGCAAAGATAGAACAGGTGACAGCCCAGCCCCAGCCTGGCTGTGTGTGTGACCTTAGTTAGGCAGGTCTCCTTCCATCCCAGGCTTCCCTCATCTTATCTGAAAATTGCAAACATGGTACTGAGTCCCTCGCTGGGCTCACGGGACGCTGCAGAGGGGTAATCTGTGTAAATTAGTCCAGTGCCTGGCGCAGACTCAGCCCTTTCTGCCTGTTGACTGTTGAGATAGGGGTGCTGGTGGTGGCGCACGCCCTCAATCCCAGCAGGCCTGAGAGGCAGAGGCAGGCGGATCTCTGAGTGCCAGGGCAGCCAGGGCTACACAGAGAAACCCTGCCTAGGAAAACCTTAAAAAAAAAAAAAGCTGGGCATGGTGGCACAGGTCTTTAACCCCAGCAATCGGGAGGCATAGGAGTTCCAGGGCAGCCAGGTCTAACACAGAAAAACCCTGCCTAAGAAAATCTTTAAAAAAAAAAAAAAGAAGAAGAAGCTGGGCATGATGGCACAGATCTTTAATTCCAGCACTTGGGAAGGCAGAGGCCGATGGATCACTGTGAGTTCGAGGCCAGCCTGGTCTACAAAGAGAGGCCAAGGCTACACAGTGAAACCCCGCGCCACTGCGGTACCGAGTCAAGGGCGAGGGACTGCGGATTTAACTCATACACACACACACACACACACACACACACACACACACACACACACACACACACAATAACAGCGGGTCCTTCGTGCTAAGAGAGCCACAGCAGCGGTTTATTATTCTCCTCCCCCTCAGAGTTCCAAAGAGCCTTTTTTTTTTTCGAGACAGGGTTTCTCTGTGTAGCCTTGGCTGTCCTGGACTCACTTTGTAGACCAGGCTGGCCTCGAACTCACAGCGATCCGCCCGCCTCTGCCTCCCGAGTGCTGGGATTAACGGCGTGCGCCACCACGCCCGGCTTCAAAGAGCCTTCTTATAGGTAGCAAAACAGGACTCCTCCTCCCAGGTGAAATCCCTCCTCAAGAGGTGATTGCACACAGGAGGACAACTCTCGAGGAAGGGAGGGGTGCGTTCTCAGAGCAGTAAACATGACTAGCTAACCCAGATAAACACAGACATGGAAGCTGCTAGAAACGACATGAAACAGCAAGAGAGGCAGGCAGCCCAGGTCGGGCCTGGTTCCTACAAAACCCTGTCTCAAAAAACCAAAAACGAGAGAGAGAGAGAGAGAGAGAGAGAGAGAGAGAGATGATTGTTGATTGTTCTGGAACATTCTGAAGGCTGAATGGAGAGGAAGGTGGAGATAGAGTTGCTGGCCAATCTGAGCTACACAGCGAGGCCTTTTACAAACAGGAACACACATACACACACACGCACACACACACGCACACACACACACGGCGCTTGCTCATACCCACCATATCAGCTCACCCCTCTTCTAGGCTCCCACTCAGCAGCTGAGGCGGGAGCATCTCAAGTTCAAGTCCTGCTGCAGCTACAAGTCGAGTTTGTGGGTCAGCTGTTCCAACTTAAGGAGACTTTATGATAAACTGAAATAGGAAAGCGGGGGTGGGGGGGTGGGGGGGGCAGGCTGGTAAGATGGCTCAGCAGGTAAAATTGGTCGGCACACAAGCCTGACTGTCTGAGTTCAATCCCAGGAACCCACAGTAGAAGAGGAGAACTGACTCCTGAAAGTTTGTCCTCTGACATCCACATGTGTGTGTTACACGCGCACACACACACTTTATAAAAAGGGGAGTGTATATATAACTCCGTGGTAGAACACTCGCCTGTCACGTGTGGGGCTGTGAGTTCCATCCGCAGCACCACACACCCACACAGAAAGAAAAGAAAAAAAAAAGTGAAGAGGTTTAGTATTGTAATCTGTGAGTCCTCTACTGGAAGGTGAGGCCATTTCATTCTTTTTATTTATTTATTATTTTATTTTATTTTATTTTATTTTATTTTGAGACAGGGTCTCTCTGTGTAGCCTTGGCTGTCCTGGACTCGCTTTGTAGACCAGGCTGGCCTGGAACTCACAGCGATCCGCCTGCCTCTGCGTCCCGAGAGCTGGCATTAAAGGCGTGCGCCACCACCGCCCAGCGGCAGCCATTTCATCCTTTTGGGGTACCTGTGAGGGTGACCTTAGGCCAGTGGCTGGCCCTGCCCCTCAGCAGCTGTCTCCCACAGGGTGAAGAGATTCTCCAGAAGCTTCAGGCTCTAGCACCCCGGGGTGTGCGGGTTCGCATCGCTGTGAGCAAACCCAATGGACCTCTCGCTGATCTGCAGTCCCTGCTACAGAGTGGTGAGTGGGCAACAGCCCGGGAAGGGGGGGGTGGAGAGGAGTGGGGGCGGAGGCGGTGAGCCTGGGGCTGCCCAAGCTGGCCCCTGACTGCTGCCCCTGTTGACCACAGGTGCCCAGGTCCGAATGGTGGACATGCAGAAACTAACCCATGGCGTCCTGCACACCAAGTTCTGGGTGGTAGATCAGACCCACTTTTACCTGGGCAGTGCCAACATGGACTGGCGCTCGCTGACGCAGGTCTGTGTGTACATACCCTGCCCACCTCCTTTGATGTCCCCCCTGGACCTCCCTATACACCCTGTGGTTCAGCCTTCAACTGCCTTGTTCCTGCTGCAGCCTAGGGTTCCCTTTGAGGCCTTTGTTTTTTGTTTTCTGTTTTGTTTTTTTTGGCCTCGAACTCAGAGGGATCCTCCTGCCTCTGCCTCCCCAGTGCTGGGATGAAAGGCGTGCGCCACCATGACCCGGCTAAAGATTTATTTATTTATTATGTATACAGTGCTCTGCCTGCATGTATACCTGCAGGCCAGAAAAGGGCACCAGATCTCATTATAGATGGTTGTGAGCCACCATGTGGCTGCTGGGAATTGAACTCAGGACCTCTGGGAGAGCAGACAGTGCTCTTAACCACTGAGCCATCTCTCCAGCCCCCTCCCTTTGAGCCCTGACGGCAGGACACAGAGTCCTCAAGGTCCTGCCCACTTACTTACCTGGCCTTCCTTATACATCCCTTGTGTGTATCTGAAGCCCATCTCTGACCTGGGGAACTCTGGGAACATGGAGGTAACAGGCAAGCCTCCTGGATAACGCAGTTGCCTGTCACCAGGCAGCCACGCCCCAGAGGGCTCTGGGCCTGGGTAGAGAAGGAACAGGCAGAAGTCTGGGGGTTGAGATGATGGTACGGGCAGTGTCAGGGTCGAGGGGTGGGGCGGGGAAGGGGGGGCGTGGCGGTACAGGAAGAGGGTCATGATGGACTATGGTACGGGCAAAAGTGAGGGACAAAATGGGGGGCCTAGGTGTGGGGTTTGAGTGTGGGGTGGTTGGGATGGGAGCAGAATGTGGGTAAGGACATGGGTAAGCAGAATGTTGGGATGGACAGGCAGACAGTGTGGGCTGGGAAGGAAGCGGTACAGGCAGAGGGGGCAGCCGAGACGGAGGTGGAGGCGAGTCTGGGGGTACCCTACAAATAGAGGGTTGGTCAGGGATAGGGGTGTGGGCAGAGAGAGGGTCAAAGCTGAGATGGATAGAGATGAAAACAAGAGAGGCTAGCTGTAAGGTGCGGGGGGGGGGGGGGGGGAAACAGAGGCAGGGGCTTAGAGGTGAGGTTGGGAGTGCCGAGGGCCGGGGTGTCAAGGGTAAAATGTGGAGGTGTGTGTATGTGCGCGCACGTGTGTGTGTGTGTGTGTGTGTGTGTGTGCACATGCATGTGTACGCATGCCTGTGTGTGCGCGTGTGCGTGTGTGTGTGTGTGTGTGCATGTGTGTGCATGTGCCTGTGAGTGCTTGTGTGTGTGTGTGTGTGTGTGTGTGTGTGTGTGTGTGTGTGTGGTGCCGAGGGCTGGGGTGTCAAGGAGAGAATGGAGGTGTGTGTATGTGCGCGTGTGTGTGCACATGCGTGTGTGTACACATGCGTGTGTGTACACGCGTGTGTGTGTGTGTGTACGCTTGCCTGTGTGTGTGTGCATGTGTGTGTGAGTGCTCTTGTGTGTACCTGTGTGTGAATGTATGCAGGAACGTGCGCGCGAGCGTGTGTGTGTGTGTGTGTGTGTGTGTGTGTGTGTGTGTGTGCAGAGCTCAGGGAACACAGTGGACCGAGTGCAGCAGTCCAAAGGAGACACCCGATCCAACCTGAGGCCTCAGGAAGGGTCCCCAAAGAAGGAGATGGCTAATCTCCTTGGCAGGGTCTAGCAGGCAAGGGACTGACTCAGGCAGACTTGACTCCAATTAACCCAGTAAACACTTCCCTAGACTCGGACTCTCAACGGTCAGAGACATGCTGAAGACACAGTATTCCTGTGTGCCTGTCTTCCCGCCCAGTGGGGCAATGGCCTTGTCACCAGAGGGTCCTAGTGAGGGCCCAGGGGAGTACCTGGCACAGCCTGAGGAGCCAACAGCTGAGACTGAGCAGGAGCAGGCTGGCACAGGGTAGAAGTGGCGGGCTCGCAGTGTCTCGGGAAACACACAGTTCCCAGGACCTGCTGCCTGGTCCTCCCAGGTCCTTGGGACTCTGAGGCAGGATGGGGGAAATTTCAAGGCCAGCCATAATTTAGTGAGACCTTGTCGCAAAAAATAAAATAAAATAAAATTTAGGGGCCGGGCATGGTGGCGCACACCTTTAATCCCAGCACTTGGGAAGCTGAGGCAGGCAGATATCTGAAAATTGTAGGATAGCCTGGTCTATACAGAAAAACTACGTCTCAAAAAACCAAAAATAAACAATCTTAAAGGGCAGGGCCTGTACCTCAGTGGTAAAGAATCTCTCTAGAATCCCCTGGTGAGGGGCTGGGATGTGGCTCAGTGGGAGCATCCAATGAATAAGGCCCTTGTTTCAATACCCAGTACCACAAGGAAAAAAAAAAAAAGAACCTGGAACATTGCAATGTTTCTTCAAAGCATAAGCCAAATTCATAGCTGTGCTTTTTTTTTTTTTTTTTTTTTTGGTTTTTCGAGACAGGGTTTCTCTGCGTAGCCTTGGCTGTCCTGGACTCATTTTGTAGACCAGGCTGACCTCGAACTCACAGGGATCCGCCTGCCTCTGCCTCCCGAGTGCTGGGATTACAGGCGTGCGCCACCACGCCCGGCTATCATTTTTTTTTTTTAAGATTTACTTTTTTATACAGTGCTCTGCCAGCGTGTATGCCTGCACGCCAGAAGAGGGCATCAGATCTCCTTATAGATGGCTGTGAGCCACCATGTGGGTTGCTGGGAATTGAACTCATGACCTTTGGAAGAGCAGGCAGAGCTCTTAACCTCTGAGCCATCTCTCCAGCCCCATCGCTGTGCGTTTAAGTTCCAGGATGTTAAGCTCTTCAGAGTTAAAGGCTCAGGAGAGACTGAGTGACAGAGAACGGAGTCGGCTGAGGAGGCCGACAGACCGTGAGCATTCCTGTCGTCTGTGGGCACCGGGCCTACCGTCCCCAAGCTCAGCACTGCTCTCCCTGCAGGTCAAGGAGCTGGGAGTGGTCATGTACAACTGCAGCTGCCTCGCTCGGGACCTGACCAAGATTTTTGAGGCCTACTGGTTCCTGGGCCAGGCAGGTAGCTCCATCCCGTCAACCTGGCCACGGCCCTTTGACACCCGCTACAACCAAGAGACCCCAATGGAAATCTGCCTCAATGGCACCCCAGCGCTGGCCTACCTGGCGGTAAGTTGAGGGGAGCCGCGAATAGGGCCTCACATGTTTCTGTCCATCCACACATCATCTCTTATGGCCTCCACCTAGCCTGCTTACTACTTATTGAGGAGGGAATCTGGATTATCACCCTTGGTCATTCGGCTTCATCAAAAGCCTGGGCAGTATCTTTTATTTTATTATTATTTATTTATTTATTTATTGAGTTTTTTGTTTTGTTTTGTTTTGGTTTTTGGTTTTTCGATACAGGGTTTCTCTGTGGAGCCTTGGCCATCCTGGACTCACTTTGTAGACCAGGCTGGCCTCGAACTCACAGCGATCCGCCTGCCTTTGCTTCCCGAGTGCTGGGATTAAAGGCGTGCGCCACCATGCCCGGCTGTTTTGTTTTGTTTTGTTCGAGGTCAGCCTGGTCTACAAAGTGAGTCCAGGGTGATCAAGGCTCCACAGAGAAACCCTGTCTCAAACAAACAAACAAACAAACAAACAAACAAACCCAAAAAACAAAAAACAAACCCAAACAAACAAAAAAACACCAGGCACCGCAGCACGTGCCAGCAATCCAGCCCCAGGGAGGTGGAGTTTGGGAGATCTCTGGCCAGCCGCCTATGCAAATCTGTAATCTCTGCTTCAGTGAAAGATCTTCCCGCTAAGTGAGAGGACTCCCTACTTAGCCGAGGCTACCCTTGAACGTCCGGTCCTCCTACCTCCACTCCTAGACGCCGACATTACCAGAGCTCCTGCCTCTTTTTCCTTCTGAAACGGGTCTTCCTAGCCCACGCTTAACACCCAATTCTCGATCCTCCTGCCTCAGCATCCTGAATGATGAGTTAGAGGAAAATTGGCCTCCAATCCAGCGTTGACTCTTCCATGGGGCGGATACTGCACATGAGAGACAAAGCACCATGGTTTTCAGCTGTTGCTGCATTTCACAGTTGAGGAAGGCCACTTGGGCTCCCTGTATTTCCCCTTGGGCCAGCAGCCATCAAGCCCAGTGGCTGTGGTAGAAGGTCACGCGTCAGGGATACAGGGAAGCGTGCTCTTTGGTGCCCTTCGTAACCCACAGAGATGACTACTTCCTTCTTTCACGGCCACTTCTCCATTTAGAGTTGCAGTTCCCAAGGGCACCCGGAGCAAAGGGACCATTGTGATCCCTGACACGTGAGAAGTTGCCTGGCTTGGGGCTGGATGTGACAGAGGAGGGTGACTAGAGGAAAGGTCTCCAAACAGTTGCCTGGCGGCCTCACCAAAACCCTATCCCTAGCCAGGGGAAGTGGCTCCTGCCTGTAAGTCTAGCACTACAGGGAGCGGAGGCAGGAAGATCAGGAGCCCAAGGTCACTCTGGCTACAGCAGTAAAGTTAGAGACCAAACTGGACTGCATGAGATCCTGTCTCCAGTAAAACCAACCAACCAACCAAAACCAGAAAAACAACAGTCATGAGCCGGGCGTGGTGGCGCACGCCTTTAGTCCCAGCACTCGGGAGGCAGAGGCAGGCTGATCGCTGTGAGTTCGAGGCCAGCCTGGTCTACAAAGTGAGTCCAGGACAGCCAAGGCTACACAGAGAAACCCTGTCTCGAAAAACCAAAAAAAAAAAAAAAAAAAAAAACACCAAAAAAACAAATTCATAAGGAGCTGGAGAAGTGGCTCAGTGGGTAAAGCCCTTGCCGTCCAAGCATGAGGACCCGAGTTCAAATCCCCAAGGCTCATGGAAAGCCTGGCATAGCTGGAACCCCACACGGCTATCACCCCCCGGCCCCTCAGTAGGAATGGTGCAAAGGGACCAACACACAAGACTGTCCTCTGACCTCCATTCACACACTGTGCCACATGGGCAACATGCATGCACGCATTTATCACACACACATACACGCACACACACACATCATCCACCAAGAAAAAAGAATTTGCATTTCAAGTCGGGCGGTGGTGGCGCACGCCTTTAATCCCAGCACTCGGGAGGCAGAGGCAGGCGGATCGCTGTGAGTTCAGACCAGCCTGGTCTACAAAGTGAGTCCAGGACAGCCAGGGCTACACAGAGAAACCCTGTCTCAAAAAACAAAAAACAAAAAACAAAAAAAACCCAAAAACATGAATTCTGGAACAAAGCAATTCAATGCAAGCTGCACTGATTGACTGATTGGCTGTGTGACCTTAAGCAGGTAGCTTACCCTTTCTGTGCCAGTTTCCTCACCCTCAAAACAGATAATGGAGGCTGGTTTTTAGTGAGTTCCACGGGGCCGGGTTCACGGTGAACTAGGCTCACTTGGGGGCCCACCGTGACACTGCGCCTGGCAGGACACAGGGGCTGACATGTGCTCTCCCCCTCAGAGTGCACCCCCGCCACTCTGTCCGAGTGGCCGCACCCCAGACCTGAAGGCTCTGCTCAACGTGGTGGACAATGCGCGGAGCTTCATCTACATCGCAGTCATGAACTACCTGCCCACCATGGAGTTCTCCCACCCACGCAGGTACTCCGGGAAGGGGCGGGGCTCAGGACGGGGAGGGGCCTCTGAGAGTAAAGGGGCGGGGGGGTGGGGTGGGGGCCCAGGAAGGAAGGCGGATATGAGGTGGCTGAGTGGTGTTACTCAGCCACAGAGCCACAGAGCTCTTGCTGTCGGTCCCTAGTGTCACCAAAAAGAGGTGGGGCGGTGTGTGTGTGTGATTGAATGTGTTTGGATCCCTAGCACCTCAGAAAAAGGGTAGGCATGACGGCGTGCATCTTTTACCCCAACATCGGGAGGGGGCGGGGGTGGGGGGGACACAGAGATAAGCGGATCCCGAAGGTTCACTGGCCAGCCATCTCTGCTGAATTGAGACATTCCACCTCCCACATGCAGTAAGAGACCCTCTCTTTTTAAAAAAGAAAGGTGGATTGGAGCTGTAGAGATGGCTCACCAGTTAAGAGTGTTTCCTGGTGCCTGGAGGTGGTGGCCCTCGCCTTTAATCCCAGCACTCGGGAGGCAGAGGCAGGTGGGGGGGTCTCTGTGAGTTTGAGGCCAGCCTGGTCTACAAAGCGAGTCCAGGACAGCCAAGGCTACACAGAGAGACCCTGTCTTGAGGGGGTAAAAAAAAAGCAAAGTCCAAGCTCACTGGTACACACCTATAATCTGGGGAGGCAGAGGTAGGCTGATCTCTGTGAGTTCGAGGCCAGCCTGGTCTACAAAGCGAGTCCTGGACAGCCAGAGCTCATGCAACACAGAGATGCTCTATCTTGACAAAAAACAGAACAAAAAAGAATGTTTTCTGCCTTTGGTTCCCAGCGTCTACATTAGTTCCTAACACCCACGTCAGGTGGCTCACAATTGCCTGTAATTCGAAGTGAGTGTGCATACACACACATAATACACACTCACGCATGCGCACGCGCGCACACGCACACACGTATGACACAAGAGGAAATCGGGCACGGTGATACATGCCTGTAATTCCACCTTGTTTACTGTCTCAAAACAAAAGATGTGAGGATGAGTTTTGGGGTACCCAAATAGTAGCCAGAAACAGGGGGTTGAGGAATATGGAGGGAGAGGGATGGCGAGCCAGGGCTGGGGTCCTCTGGAGGTTTGGGGAGCCCAAAAGCCCCGAAGCTGAAGGTGAATGCCTCTTCTGGGGTGCTGCACATAGACATGACGGTGAAACACTCATACACATAAGATGAAAGTAAATGCATCCTTTGTGGCTGGAGAGGTGGCTCCAGCGGTTAAGAGCGCCTGTTGCTCTTCCAAAGGACCCGGGTTCAAATCCCAGCACCCACGCCACGTGGCTCACAACCATCGGTAACTGTAGCCCCAAGTGATGTCATGCCTTTGTATTCTTGTGGCCCTTAGCGCTCACATGCACACGCCTACATGCAGACACAGCCGTACGCAGTTAAAACAATATCAAATTCTTTTAAAAAACAAACCAATAAGTATATCTTTTTGGTTTGGTTTGGTTTTGGCTTTTCAAGACAGGGGTGTCTCTCTGTGTAGCCATGGCTGTCCTGGACTCGCTTTGTAGACCAGGCTGGCCTCCAACTCACAGAGATCCACCTGCCTCTGCCTCGAGAGTGCTGGGATTAAAAGCGTGCGCCACCACGCTCGGCAAGTATATAATTTTTAAAAATTAAAAAGAAGGCAGGCAGAGGTAAGCGATCGTTGTGAGTTCGAGGTCAGTCTGATCTACAAAATGAGTCCAGGACAGTCAAGGCAACACAGAAAAACCCTGTCTTGGAAAAGCCAAAAAAAAAAAAAGCACCTGGTGGGGCTGGAGAGATGGCTCAGTGGTTAAGAGCACTGTCTGCTCTTCCAAAGGACCTGGGTTCAATTCCCAGCACCCACATGGCAGCTCACAACTGTCTGTAATTCCAGTTCCAAGGAATCTGACACCTCCATGCCAATGCACATAAAATAAAATTAAATACATAAAAAAAAAAAAAAAGTCTGGTGGTAGAGGCAGGTAGATCACTGTGAGTTCCAGGACAGCCTGGTCTACAGGGTGAGTTCCAGGGCAGCCAGGGCCGCACAGAGAAACCTTTCTCAAAATAAAGCAAACAAAATATTAAAAAGAAAAATGTACCTCTTCCCCCTTCCTTCCTGCACCCCAGGTTCTGGCCCGCCATCGACGATGGGCTGCGACGGGCAGCCTATGAACGGGGCGTCAAAGTGCGCTTGCTGGTCAGCTGCTGGGGCCACTCTGAGCCATCCATGCGGTCTTTCCTGCTCTCCCTGGCTGCCCTTCGTGACAACCATACCCACGCAGACATTCAGGTGGTAAGCACGCATCCCGCTGTGCACAGCCCTGGTGACACAGCCAACATGAACCACAAGCTGTGACAAGGCTGACTCGGAGCGTGCAGCCAAGAGAGGAAACAGTGAAACGTGCCTGGGGTCTGAGGGGTTGCGATGGGTTGGGGCTGACGCAGAGAAGGCATCTACCATATACTGGTGTTTAAGAAAGACTTCCTAAGCTGGGCGGTGGTGGCCCATGCCTTTAATCCCAGCACTCGGGAGGCAGAGGCGGGCGGATCGCTGTGAGTTCCTGGTCTACAGAGTGAGTACCAGGCCTCCACAGAGAAACCCTGTCTCAAAAAACAAACAAACAAAAACCCCAATACAAAACAAAAAACAGGTGAGTGAGGTGGCGCACGCCTTTAATCCCAGCACTCGGGAGGCAGAGGCGGGCGGATCGCTGTGAGTTCGAGGCCAGCCTGGTCTACAAAGCGAGTCCAGGACAGCTAAGGCTACACAGAGAAACCCTGTCTCGAAAAAATCAAAACAAAACAAAACAAATAAATAAAAATAAAACAGAAGGGAGGGCGACTGAGCAGAGACAGACTTTAGAAAAAGGACGTCAGAGATGAGGCTTCGGGTTGAAACAAGAGCCACAGTAGGTCCGTATCCACCCCCACCCCCACCCCCAACCCCGCCTCAGCTGGAATTTACTGAGGACCAGCTGCGCTGGGCCCAATTTTGGTCCAAGGATCCACCCCACCCCAGGGAAGCAGCCAAGCGCCATATGGAGAAGCCACTTATATGCCTACCCTGCCATCGTCTCAGAACTGCTCAGAGCTCCCCCCACCCCGCCCCACTCCGCACCACGCCCCCCCCCGCCCCCCGCACCTCCTCTCACCATCCTCACCTCCGCTGCAGAAACTGTTTGTGGTCCCTGCGGATGAGGCCCAGGCTCGAATCCCCTACGCCCGTGTCAACCACAACAAGTACATGGTGACTGAACGAGATACGTACATTGGTGAGTGCACACCCCTCCCCCACCCATCTCCCCCCATCCCCCGGCCTTCCCCACCCCCCACCCCCCCCCCACCCCGGTACCGGTGGGCATATCGAAGGAGGGAGGGCGTTGGGCACTAGGGCCTGGCCACCCATCAGACCCTTACTCCGCCCCTGTCCCCACAGGAACCTCCAACTGGTCTGGGAGCTACTTCACGCAGACGGCGGGCACCTCCCTGCTGGTGACACAGAACGGGCAGGGTGGCTTGCACAGCCAGCTGGTGTCCGTGTTCCTGAGAGACTGGGAGTCCTCCTACAGCCACAATCTCGACACCTCAGCTGATAACGTGGGCAATGCCTGTCGCCTGCTTTGAGTCCCAGCCCAACGGGACAGGCCAAAGCCTTCCAGGCCCCCTGGGACTCAGCTCTTGCGTCCTGGGTCCACGCGTCCCCACCCTTGCTTCTCTCTGTCCTATTGGGGCTCCACACTCTGCACTACGCTCCTCACCTCGCTACCTCCACTGGCCTGACACTCTGGTCCTTGTGGACCTAGCAGACCTGGGGGAGGGTCAGGCCCCAAATAAGTGGGGGTGCATGCTGGGCCCGGACCTTTGGCCCAACCCCCCACCCCCTCCCAAAGGGGCCAAGATTATAATGAGTAAATAATTGTCTGTACAGCCTGTGCTTAACTGAGTGCGGTGAGGTGGGTGGGATGTTGGTTAGTGGGCGGGTGGCAGGGACTTCCGGTGGGGACAGCATGCAATACACACAAGGCTGGCATGGGCTGGGCATGAAGTGTGTGACCACACTGGCAGGTATGGGCCAAGCTTGCGCATAACCAGCATAAATTGTACTGAGCATGCTGTGTGGGGTGGGGTGGAGCCACTGCTGATGGGGGCGGGGCCGAAAGGGGCCATTGGCAGACAGGCCGGCATAGCTGATCAGAGCATGCGCAAATGTGAGAGACAGAGCATGTGCGAGGGTCTGAATTGATTCCTACCAGTGTGTTTACACTTAGGATGTCCTGATGGTGCGTGAGCAAAAGTGCTAAGCCCATCCCAGATATACAGGGCCAGTGCTTGGCAAACTCTGATGGACACGTGTCCAACACAGAGATCATCCTAAGGGTAGAGTCCCAAGGGGCCAAACTTGGTCTTACTTTAAGCCCAGACTTGTAATTCTTATCCTGCCTCAGTCTTTTTTTTTCCCCCTTTTTGGTTTGTTTGTTTTATTTTTGTTTTTCGAGACAGGGTTTCTTTGTGTTAGCCTTGACTATCCTGGACTCGCTTTGTAGACCAGGCTGGCCTGGAACTCATAGCGACCTGCCTACCTCTGCCTCCCGAGTGCTGGGATTAAAGGCGTGGGCCACCACCGCCCTGGGCTCTCAGTCTTTTTCTGAGTGCTTGGAATTATAAACCCACTCTACCACGCCAGGTTTTATTTAGTGTATTTTTAGTTTTTCCCTTCCAGTGCCATAGTATCTGCTCCTCTGGCTTAGGCCAGTGGCTACCTAGTCACAGTCTGACAGATAGAGGCCCTAGGTGCCAAGCACCCCCCCCCATGGGTGGTGCAGGTTCACCCACTGGTAAGAGGCAGCACCACGGTTTGGAACAGTTATTTATTGCAATACACAGAGGCAGGCAGACCCAGGCATGCTCAGTGGCCAGTGGGGTGCACCCCTCTTCCTGACTCATTGGTCTGGGCGGGGGAGCGGGGCAGCCCTGGGCTGGACCCTAAAGACCTCCAACATGTAGGGCAGGGGAAATAGGAACATTCTGGGTAGCTATTTTTCTGTAAGAATAATCTGTAGGTTCAGAGGATGGCTCTAAGGAGCCATTTTCAGATCAAGAGGGAATGCCAGTCCTGCTAGCTCAGACCCCAGGAAATAATAGGGGGAGGGGGCTCCCCCCATCAGTGGTGCCCTCCAACGTGCTGCAGAAAGCTGGCGGTCCTGGGTGGCCCGTGCGGGTGGGCGTGGCGAGCTGGGAGCCCTTGAGCTCGGGAGCCCCGGATGCCCTCCAGCGTCCGTTCTTGCTCACTCAACCACTCCCCAGGACAGCTGCCAGGATCGAAGAGCTCAGGGCCTGACCTCTGTGGAGGGCAAGAGAGAGGGGAGCATCGGCAAGAAGTATGGGTACCCGCTGAGGTGCGTGCCTGCCTCCTGGGAGGGGTAGGCAGGCGTGAAGGCGCTCACGCCCCAGGCAGGCCTTCCCGCATGGAAATAGGTGTTAGGGACAGATGCCAGGGCCAGCCAGGAAAATGCTCAGCCTCTGAGCCACGCCCCCAGCCCCTCACTGGGGAACCCTAGGCAGATGCTCTACCACTGAGCCACGCCCCCAGCCCCTCACTGGGGGATTCTAGGCAGGGGCTCTACCGCTGAGCCACACCCCAGCCCCTCACTGGGGGATTCTAGGCAGGGGCTCTACCACTGACCACACCCCCAGGCCCTCACTGGGGGATTCTAGGCAGGGGCTCCACCACTGAGACACGCCCCCAGCCCCTCACTGGGGGATTCTAGGCAGGGGCTCTACCACTGAGCCACACCCCCAGCCCCTCACTGGGGGATTCTAGGCAGGGGCTCCACCACTGAGACAAGCCCCCAGTCCCTCACTGGGGGATTCTAGGCAAATACTCTACTGCTAAGTTACATCCCGACCCTCATATTGGACCGTAGGTAAGCACTGTACCTGCTGCCACTGAAGGCGAATTCCCAGCCTCTCACTGGGGGATGCTACACAGGAACTCTACTGCAGAACTAAATCTGCAGCCCTTTGTGGGGGAGGGGCTTGTTATTACTTTGTTTGTTTGTTTGTTTGTTTGTTTTTGAGATAGGATCTTGTGATGTCCCAAAGTGGATTTCACCTTGAGGTGACTCTCCCGTTTCAGCTTCCACGGATTACAGATAATTAGCTATACCGCTTACCACTTTACCCGTTCCTCACGAGGCCCGTCACTAGGTACCTATTTCCTGTCCCAGCCTTAGAGTTAGTATAAGCCTTGTCCTGTCCCCGAGGGTATTAGTGCAAGCCGAGCCTTGTCACCTTGTGTGGGACGTCGGTGTTTACTGAAATTTAGGGCCTGGGGTGAGATGACAAAAGCGCTTCAGTTGCAGGAAACAGCGCGTTCTCATCTGCGTACCAGCTATGCTAAGCTCTGGGTACCAGTCTCCAAACCCCACTCACCTCAGTATCCATGGTCCTGTCTTTGACGCTGGGCCCGTCTCCTTCCCGTTGTGGGATGACAGACGGCTCTGTGGAGGCCCCTCGGCCTTCTCCTTCCTCCCAGCCACTGCCCGGACAAGGTCCAGCATCCTCTGTTGAGGCCTGGCTCAGCCGGATGAGGTTACTAAAGTTGGAGTCAGATTTGGAGCCTGCAGGGGCCTTGCGGGCCTTATGGCGGCCAGTCAAGCGGCTGCCATAGAAGGCTAGGATGGGCTCCGGGCCCGAGTCGGGGACCCTATGGCTGGTATTGGCTACTTTGAGCGGGGCCAACATGTCAGAGACCACGTCGGCCCGGGTGTCGTTCCACAGCCCCCTCCTGGCCTCCTGCAGACTCAGGACATCGAGCTGATCAATGGTTCTCTGCACTCCCGGAGCCTTCTTCTCCTCCCTGAAGAGGGACCCACCCCCCGCCACACCCCCCAGGCCTACAGTCTCCTCCTCCTCAGCCAGGCGGTAGTAGGGTGGCCCGTCCTCTGCGCTGGCTATGACAGGCGGGGGTGGCTTGCCATCCACCTGCAGGGACAGCCGACAGCTACGCAGCGACAGCTGGTAGTAGCGGGTGGCCTCGTGGGCGCTGCGCAGCTGCTGCATGGACACGAAGGGGTGTCGCAGCGCCGCGCTGGGGCTGATGCGTTCGTGAGACTCCCACGTGAGCATGCGTTTCATTAGCTCCACCATGCACTTGAGGTCCGCGTGTTCCGCCAGTGCCTCGCGGTCCGGGAAACTCAAACGACTCACAGCCCCGCCGCCGTTCACCGTCTCGATCTGGTCCAAGGACTTGAGCATGTACTTGCGGCGCTCCAGGGGGCGTACCTGGTGGGACATGGGGCCGGGGTGGGTGGGTGGGGGGCGTCACCAGGTGGACATGTATCTAAAGTCGGGGCCCCTAAAAATCACCTGCTGTGGAAGCCAAGTAGGGTTCCCCCTGAATTCTGCTGTGTCCACCCCACGATCTGACTGGAAGCTGCTTTAGTTGGCTTTTCATACCAATCCTCGATGTCCAAATTCATAGCTCCTCTGCTGCCACGTGACTCTGTTCTTTGGTGCCCCGATCACCTTAACCCAGGCTCCACACTTCACCTAGACCTTCTGTCCAGCCCAGAGACATGGCTGTGACCTTTGGATGGTGCTGTCCCACCAGATTCATTGGCCTACCCCAATCTGACAAACAATTGTCAAGATAGTGGTCCTCCCCAAGGTCTAAACCTAGATTGTTTGTAATATGGCAGCTCCCCCGGCACCCGCCCCCGCGCGCCACCCGCAAAGCGCGCGCGCGCGCGTGCGCCCCCAGCACGGCTTCTCTTCACTCTGCAGGCTCCCCCCTCACACCTTGGTCTCCGCTAAGTAGTCCGCAGAGGACTTCAGCTGCCAGGGGTTGGTGGCGTCAGGGTGAGGGTTGCGCTTGAAGAAGTGGTGAGCCTTGCGGGCGGCGTGCAGCAGGTGGGGCTTGGGCAAGCCCTGCGTCTCGCAGATGTAGCGCACTTGGTCATACTCGTTGTTTCCCGGGTAGAGGGGCCAGCCCAGGTGCAGCTCCGCCATGACGCAGCCCAGAGACCACACGTCCACCTTCTCACAGAAGGGAAGTCCCAGCAGGATCTCTGGGGCCCTGTAGAAGCGGGACTGAATGTACGGCTCCTTGACGTAGCGCACCTCACTGAAGATGCTGGCCGAGCCGAAGTCGATCACCTGTGGAGGGGCCGAGGGTACGGGACACAGGGTGGGTTGGGCTGGTGGCGTGGTGGGAAGGACCGAACTGGGCCCCCTCTGGGATTCACCCCTGCATTTCTCCTGTGTCTGCCTAGCTCTGGACCTTCGAGACTTCTTTCTTATTTATTTATTTATTATGTATACAGTGCTCTGCCTGCATGAACTCCTACACACCAGCAGAGGGCATCAGGTGACATTGTAGACGGTTGTGAGCCACCACATGGGTTGCTGGGAATTGAACTCAGGACCTCTGGAAGAGCAGCCAGCCCTGAGATTTCCTTTTTTGGGGGCGGAATATCCCTCTCTGTTCTCCAGCTATTGCTTCTGGGGTAGGTGTTGGGTCTGACTCTATGTCTCTGGTTCTCTGTACTTGAACTTGTGCCTGTAACAGTTGGGACTCTACCCGGTGCCCCCCCTCCCCTCCCCTGCACTGCAGGGCCGGGGACATAGTAGACAAGTATTCTCCCATATGCGCTTTAGTTTTTGGTTAGTTTTTGTTTGTTTGTTTTGTTTTTGTTTTTCGAGACAGGGTTTCTCTGTGTTAGCCTTGGCTGGTCTGGACTCCCTTTGTAGACCAGGCTGGCCTCGAACTCACAGCGATCCACCTGCCTCTGCCTCCTGAGTGCTGGGATTACAGGCGTGCACCACCTTCGCCCAGCTGCCGGCTATAATTTTAACAACATTTCACATACTATGTATTTCACTTGTGTGTGTAGTTTGGTGTGTATATGTGTGTGGGGGGTTATAGGCATGTATGGGTGGGGTCATCACCCACTTGGGCAGGTGCAGAGGTCAGAGGTCAGAGGTCTATGTTGCGTATCCCTCTGTCACCCTACCCTGTTGTTTGAGGCAGGGTCTCTCACTGAACCTGAAACTCACTATTTTAGCAAGAGAGCTGGGCAACTGAGCTTTTATGGGTGTGCTGGCGGTCTGAGTTTAGGATCTTCTGTGTGTATGCAGCAAGCACTTGGCCCCACTGGGACTGAGAGGTGGCTCAGTGGTTAAGAGCACCGGCTGCCCTTGCAGAGGGCCTAGGTTCGGTTCCCAACACCCATGCCACAGTTCACACCTGTCTGTAAGCCTAGTTCCAGAGGATCCAAAGGCCTCTTCTGGCTTCCTGGAGGACCACACATCGATGCGCAGGCACTCACACAAAAAAATTAACTAAATTTTAAAAAAAAAAGGGAGGGCCAGGTGTGGTGTGGCACACACGCCTTTAATCCCAGCACTCAGGAGGCAGAGGCAGGTGGATCGTTGTGAGTTCCGAGGCCAGCCTGGTCTACAAAGCGAGTCTAGGACAGCCAGGGCTACACAGAGAGTCCCTGTCTCAGGAAAAAAAAAATAGAATTCCAGAGTCATGAGAACAGGAGCTTTGTATTTCCTTCAAGGCTGTGTCTCTTGAGACCTGGAACAGTGCCTGGCACATTGTAGGGCCCAGGGAAGAGTGGACAGTAAGCAAGTAGGTGTTTGAGACCAATTGTTATTTTCCTTCTTTCATTTGCGTGTCTGCCTTTCATGGTGCTGGAGGCTAAACTTAAGGTCTCGTGTATACTGGGTAAAAGTCCTGCTACTGAGCTAGGCTCCCAGTTTTGTTGTTGTTTTTATTTTATTTTATTTTATTTTATTTTGGTTTTTTGAGACAGGGTTTCTCTGTGTAGCCCTGGCTGTCCTGGACTCGCTTTGTAGACCAGGCTAGCCTCAGAACTCACAGTGATCCATCTGCCTCTGCCTCCTGAGTGCTGGGATTACAGGCGTGCGCCATCTGGCTGAGCACAACACTAGGGTTTTTTGACATGGGGTTTCATAAATCCCAGACTGGCTTATTACTCCTTGTGTAGTCTAGGGTGACTTTGAACTCTGGACCCTCCAGACTCCACATGTAAAGTCCTGAGATCACAGGTGTGTACCACCACGCTGGGCCTTCACTTTTTATGCTGGGACAGGCCTTGAATACATATTCCTCAACCAGCAATTTAAGTAACTAGATTATAGGGCTGCATCACTAGGTCTGGCTCCTGCCTGTGGCTCTCTGTCTCTGTTTCTCTCTGTGTCTGTCTCTGACTCTCTCTGTCTCTCTCTCTCTCTCTCTCTCTCTCTCTCTCTCTCAAGACAACGTTTCTCTGTCTAGTCTTGGCTGTCCTGGAACTCACTCTGTAGACCAGGCTAGTCTCAAACTCAGAGATCCACCTGCCTCTGCCTCCCACGTGCTGGGATTAAAGGTGTATGGATTGCTGTAAGTTCATCCAAAAAACAAACAAACCAAATAGACCAAAAAACAAACAAACAAATAAATAATAAAGGTGTGTGCCACCGTGCCCAGTGGCTGGCTGGCTCTGACACTGTCTCTCTCTCCCTCCCTCCCTCCAACTGCCTCTTTAGGTAATCTTTCATCTCGCAGTGTCTCTGTCTTTATTTCTGTGTTATGGACTGGAAAGGCACCGCCTCGAAAGCCAAATTGTCTATGTTCTTCACCGTCGGGCACTGTAAACACCCTGAAGGCCCTCAGCTTGTGACAGACACTTGGTAACCCATAAGCCATAGGCAGGAACCTTTTTCTTTTCCCTGCCTCCAGGTGGCGCTCTGCCAGTTTCACTGTGAATCCCGGTGACTCAGCGCAGGCCCCGGTCTCTCTCTCTGTTTTGCATTCAGCCACCCGTCACCTCCCTCGCACACAAGGCCAATCATGAAATCCTTATTAGTCTGGACTCAGAAGTCCCCCTCCCCCGAGAACATGAGTGACACTGGGGCATTGAGCCAGTCTTTGTGGGGGCCCCTTCGTTCTGAAAACACTGCCAGTGCCAGTGACCCCCCAGATGCTGTTCAAGCCCTGGTAGGTCACAGAAATCTCTCTTCTTGGCTCACTGTCCTTCCATCCCTCAGGGCAGAAATACCTGCCTGTGTCTTCCTGTGTATGTCTCTAACACTCAGTGTGGAGCTGCTGGGAGAAGCCAGGGACATAATGACGGCGGCTTTGGTCCAGCCCCGCCCTTGGGTGCTGTCAGCATTACCAGACACCTGCTGACACATAAGCAGGCAGAGGAGGCACAGAGGGTTGAGGAGGCACAGACAGAGGTTCTGCAGGAGACGTGGGACCAGGACGCAGAGGAGACCCCTTAGCTTCTCACTCAGGTCAGGAACAGAGGGTACAGTGACCTTAGCTTGCAGTTGCCTAGGCCGCCAGACTCTGGTCCCAGCTGAGTACTCTCTCCCTCTCTTACACTATTTGTTTGTTTTGTTTTGTTATTTTCCGAGACAGGGTTTCCCTGTGTAGCCTTGGTTGTCCTGGGCTCGCTTTGTAGACCAGGCTGGCCTCGAACTCACAGCGATCCACCTGCCTCTGCCTCCCGAGTGCTGGGATTAAAGGCGTGCGCCACCACCGCCCAGCCTTTTTTTTTTTTTTTTTTTAAGACAGGGTCTCAAGTAGTGTAGACTGGCCTTGGACTTGCTACACAGCCAGTGATGACCCGGAACTTTTAATCCGTCGACCTCTAACTCTGTGATGCTACAACTATAGGTGTCTGCCACCACGCTTAGCTCTCCCTCACACTTTTTCTTTTTTGAGCTTAATTAATTTAAGGGGGAGGAATATGCAAATGCAGAGGTACTTAATTAATTTAGGGCAGATGTGCAGAGGTCAGAGGATAACAGTTCTCTGTTTCCACCATATAGGTCCTGGCTATTGAACTCACATCCTTAGGTTTGGCAGCAAGTGCATTGATTGGCTGAGCCATTTTGCAGCAAGCGCATTGATTGGCTGAGCCATTTTGCAGGCCCTTTCTCTTTCTAAACTTCGTGTGTTTGTGTGCATATGCTCGTGTGTGTGTGTCAGTAGCTAGCATCAGATGCCTTCCTCTGTTCCTCTTTGCCTTGTATTTTGAGACAAGATCCCCTTATAGAACGTGGAGCTTGCTGATTGGCTAGACTGGCTGGCCAGCAAGCTCCACTTCAGGAAGCCTCCTGCCTCTACCTCCCCTATACCAATATTACAGGTGTGCTGCCACACCTGGCTTTCCCCCCTCCTCCAAGACAGGTTTGTTTTTTGGGGGGGAGGTTTCAAGACAGGGTCTCTCTGTGTAGCCTTGGCTGTCCTGGACTTGCTTTGTAGACCAGGCTGGCCTCGAACTCACAGCGATCCTTCTGCCTCTGCCTTCCGAGTGCTGAAGACAGGTTTTCTTGTGTAGCCCTGGCTGTCCTAGAACTGACTCTGGACACCATACTGGCCTTGAACTCACGGTGATTCACCTGCCTCTGCCTCCTGAGTGCTGGGACTAAAAGGCGTGCGCCACTACTGCTTGGCAATAGTCCTTCCCTCCTCCCCAAAACAGGGTCTCTCTGTGTAGCCCTGGCTTTGTCGACCAGGCTGGCCTGCCTCCCAGGGGTGCACCACCATGCCCAGAACCACACCTGACTCTTTATGTGTCTGCTAAGGGATCTGAACTGAGGTCCTCCTGTTTGCTGAGTGGGTACTGCCCCCTCCCCCCCCCCAGTGCCACCAGCATCTCTCCAGCCCTGCCCCCCCTCACTATGAAACCCACCAACAATGCTGTTGTCTCTAGCTCCAAAATCTGCCCAGAATTCATACATATCCCAGTTGCATCTGTCTCCCTCTCTCTTTTTAAAGATTTATTATTATATATGCAGTGCATGTGCAGGCCACAAGAGGGCGCCAGATCTCACTATAGATGGTTGTGAGCCACCATGTGGTTGCTGGGAATGGAACTCAGGACCTCAGGAAGAGCAGCCAGTCCTCTTAACCTCCGAGCCATCTCTCCAGCTCCATCCCCAGCTGCATCTCTTTTCTTATGACTCCTCCTATTTGGATGACTCCATCTGCCTTCTTGGTCCTACGCTCCTACCCCCTCCCCCCACCTCACCCAGAATGACTGCCTAAGTTAGAGCAGGGACCCTTCAGCTCTGAATCCACCTGTAAGCCCAGCCTGTTGGTGTGTGCCTTTGACCCAGTGGAGGATCTCCCACGAGTCTGAAGCCCGCCTGGTCTATACAGGAAGTTCAAGGCCAGCCAGGGATATACATTGGGAGACCCTGTATTAGAAAAGAATCTGGGCTGGAGAGATGGCTCAGAGGTTAAGAGCACTGGCTGCTCTTCCAAAGGTCCTGAGTTCAGTTCCCAGCCACCACATGGTGGCTCACAACCATCTGTAATGAGAGCTGGTGCCCCCTTCTGGCCTGCAGGTGTAGATACAGGTTCAGCACTGTATACATAATAAATAAATATTCAAAAAAGAAATAAAACTCCAAAGTAAAACCAGTCTTGACCGTTCCTGTGAGAAACTGTATAACCCTGCCCCCACATTCTTTGGTTTTTGGTTTTTCAAGACAGGGTCTCTCTGTGTAGCCTTGGCTGTCCTGGAACTCACTCTGTAGACCAGGCTGGCCTCGAACTCACAGCGATCCGCCTGCCTCTGCCTCCCGAGTGCTGGGACTAAAGGCGTGCGCCACCACACCCAGCCCTCCCTCACCTTCTTAATGTCATTTCTTCCCTCTTTGGTCCTTCCACTCTACGTCAGTTCCACAGAGCTCCCCTGTGTTGCTAACATACTAACCACATGTTCTACCTCAGGACCTTTGTACTGTCTGTCCCTTCCACCTGGAATCTCTCTCTCCTCCATCCATGGCCCCTCCCCTCAAGATTTACTCAGCCAGGCCAGGAAGAAGAAGAAGAACAAGAAGGAGGAGGAGGAGGAGGAAGAAAAAGAAGAAGGAAGAAGAAAAGAAAGAAAGGAAGGAAGGAAGAAAGAAAGAAAGAAAAAAAGAAAGAAAGAACAAAACCACAAAACACCTCAAAACGAGCTGGCTGTGGTGACACATACCAGCAAACCTAGCACCTGGGGTAGTGGAGGCAGATAGGTCATGAGTTCAAGTCATCGTCACCTGCATGGCGAGTTCGAGGCCAGCCTGTGCCACAAAAACGAAACCAAACAGAAAAAGCCTTGAGATGCGGAGGGCAGGTTGCCCGGCATCAGCGAGGAGACGCAGCTCAGGAATCAGGGAAACACCCCCTCCCACCCGCCCCCGCCCCGGAACTGCATCATGGGACTGACCTGTGGCGGACGCAGGTGTGAGCGCGGGAGCTGTTTGGCGGGCAGCCTCACTCACCTTTACCCGGAAGGGGCAGCGGGTCTGGTCCACCAGCATAATGTTCTCAGGCTTGAGGTCAGCGTGGATGATGGCCAGCTCCTTGAGCCGGGCCAGCGCCCTGAGGACCTGCAGTGTGACGGTGCGGATGTGGCGGGCAGGAAGGGGCGCGAAATTGTGCTCCCTCTGAAACTCGAAGAGATTCTGCTCCAGCAGCTCGAAGACCAGGTAGAACTTGAGGGCGTCGTGGAAGAACTCAAGGAAGCGGATGACATGGGCCTCGTCGGGGTCCAGGCCCCGGACGCAGCGCAGCAGCTTCAGCTCGTTCTTGATGATGCGGCTCCGGTACGCGTCGTTCTTCAGGATCTTGATGGCAACCATTTCCCCTGTGCTCCGACGCCAGCCCTTGGCCACCTCTCCGAAAGTGCCCTTACCCAGTACCTCAATGATGTCGTAACAGTCAGTCTCTGACTGGATGGTAGCCATGGTGCCCTGGCTGCTTTGCCTTTATCTGAATCACTGCCCCCCCTCCCCTTTGCCTAGACCTCCTCCTGCCCTGGCGACGGCGCCCCCCACCCCCTCAGCCCTCCCAGCCGAGGGAAGATAACCACACTTGTACCTCTCCCAGTGAGGTCAGCCCCTGCCTCCCTGGTACCCCTTTGACCCCCTTGGCCACACGGTGAGTCTCCCAGGGCCTCCACCCCTCCCCCCAAAGCCCTCCTGGCTTGGGATGAGGGGGCTCAGGCCCCCCCCTGAATGGGTTCCAGCGTTGCTGAGTGGAACAAAATTCTGTTGTTAGAGACCTGGAGTCTCAGGCTGGAATGGAGGGGGGTGGGGTGGGGTGGGGTGCCAGGCTGGGGCCCCCTCCCCCACCCGCTGATGGAACCCTGGAGAAGCCGACAGGGTGGACTCGGGCATTCGGAAATGGGACATACCTACGGGCACGCGAGAGCGAGGAAAGACTTCCCACGTTGGAGGTTTGCGTGCGTGTGTGTGCACGCGTGCGTGCGTGTAAGGCATAAAGGGGATGTGTGGATAGAGTAAGATCCAGCTTGTAAGAGGCACCCAATGCAGGCGAACACGTTTGCACTGGACCCTGGGGAGCCATCATGAAGGGCTAACCACTCAGTCAGCCATGAAGAAAGGTCAAGTGCGTAGGCAGGGAAGGAGGCCCCAGACCCCAGCAGCCCGAGGCTAAGTCAGGGCCCAGGTGGACGAGGCTGGTGGAGGGTTCAGGAGTTGATTGTGTGAGGCCCCTGATAGGGCAGAAGGGACAGGCTGAGGCCAGGGAGGAAGAAACCATCTAGGACAAGGGTTAGGGTAGTCGCTAGAAAGGCACCCAGACAGGGGACGGCTGACGGGAGAAGACTCTGAGTCAGATTAGGGAAGTCAACATTAAACGAACAAACAAACACTTCATTTTTCCCTGTCTTGATTTTTCTCTTCCATGCATTTTCTGCTCAATGTGTGGTTTGTTTTATTTTGTTGTGTTTGCAGTCAGCGTCTCCCGATGTAGCCCTGGCTGGCCTGGAGCACACAGAGGTCTACGTGCCTTTGCTCCCTTAGGTACCGGATGCACCGTGACACCTGATCAATTTTTATTTTTATTTATTTTTATTTTATTTATTTATTTTTTTTAACCTGACCAATTTTTTAAAAAGCTATTTCTCTTCTTTTCTCTTTAGGTTTCTTTGTTGTTTTCTTTTATGCATCCGGGTGTTAACCTGCATGTATTTATTTGTATGACATGCATGCCCGGTGCCTTCAAAGGTCAGAAGAGGACATCATATTCCCTGGGGCCAGAGTTATAGATGGTTGTGAGCTGCCATGTGGGTGCTGGGAATCCAATCCAGGTCTTCTGCAAGAACAAAAAATATTCTTTTTTTGGTTTTTCTTTCTTTGGGGGGGAGGATGGTTTCAAGACAGGGTCTCTCTGTGTAGCCTTGCCTGTCCTGAACTCGCTTTGTAGACCAGGCTGTCCTCGAACTCACATCCATCCTTCTGCCTCTGCCTCCTGAGTGCTGGGATTAAAGGGGTGCACCACCACTGCCCGGCTGCTTTGTTGGTTTTTCAAGACAATATTTCTCTATGTAGCCTGGGCTGTCCTGGACTCACTTTGTAGACCAGGCTGGCCTCGAACTCACAGAGATCCGCCTCCGGAGAGCTGGGATTAAAGGTGTGGGCCGCCACCACCCAGCAAGGGACGAAATTGAACACTTCTATGTTGGCTCTGTTTATTAACAATTAAACTTTATTATACAACCCAACTAGCATACACAAGAAGGAAAAAAGGTTAACAGGACAGAAGAATGAACCTTCCAGTCTCCGTTCCACGGGATAGGTCTTTAGGTGTCTGACCCACGAGCTGGTCCGTTCCGTTCCTCTTTCTCTGCGCTCTCTGCTCGCCTTCCCTCAACCTCTTGTTTTTCTTCCCACCACCTTCCCAGTCACATGCAAAGGGCAGTCTTCTTCTCCCTTCGAGGGTTAATTAGGAAAGCAATACCCACGGTGGGGTTCCCAGGTAGGCTTCCTGAATTCCAACCCCAGGAAGGCTCCAAACAGTCTCTCACAAGGTATTCATGGTGTGCCCCAAGGGTAAAGCCCGCCAAGACTGCTTCCACCTGTGACAAAGCTTAATATTTCCCACACTTCTACTTAGGTCATTCATTTGGGAACTCAAGATCTCAGAGACAGGATGGAAACTGCCATACATCTCCAGTATGGTGAATGAAATAATCACTTCAGCAATAGCTGGCTCCCCGTAGAGATGGAGAGACGTGTGGGAGTTGAGTCAGCGCTCAGATGAGGTGTGGAAACCGTAGACAATAATAAGGCGTCTTGCCAGGCAGCAGCGGGGCACAGTTTTAATCGTCCCGTCACTCAGGAGGTCGAGGTAGGCCAGAGCTCTGAGATGGAGGCCAGCCTGGTCTACAGAGTGAGTTCCAGGACAGCCAGGGGTTACACACAGAGAAAAACCCTGTCTCAAAAAACAAACAAACAAACAAACAAAACAGACAACAACAACCCTGCTAGTGCTGAAACCCCAAATGCTGAGATAACTCCTGTTAAGTGTGGTGGAGACAAAGGACCAGTGACCTGCACGGGGAAACCGGTCAGGAGAGAGCACTGGAGTGGGTGAGAGAGGCTCCTGCTCTCATTTTATCATAATGGAAGTGTGTGTGTGTGTGTGTGCAAGCAGGGCAGAAGTGACCCATGTAGAAGACGTGAGGCTGATCTGGGACTGCTCTCATTTTATTAAAAGTGTGTGTGTGTGTGTGTGTGTGTGTGTGTGTGTGTGTGCGCGCGCAAGCAGGGCAGAAGTGACCCATGTAGAAGACTTGAGGCTGATCTGGGAGTGTGTGCCACAGAGAGACACTCTGAAGACAGTGGGCGCTTAGATTCCTGGCAGTGGAAATACAACCAGGGAAAGGGCAGCCCACAGTCTCCAGGAGCTGACACCCAGCCGTGTAGGGTGTTCTGGGCCCCTGGGCCCTGGTCCTAAGACACAGCCAGTTATTAGATGCTGAGGCTCAGTACCCTTGACTCTGGAAGGAGGAACCAGGAGGAGCCTCCCTGGGTGGGGCCCGTGAGTGCACAGAGCGGTCGAACCAGACAGACGGGAAAGGCCGTGTAGAATCTGGCCCGGTGGCTTTCATAGCACAAGTGTGTAATCCTTGCTAGTCTCTGGAAGGCTGAGGCAGGAGGATTGGAAGCAACTGAAAAGGACCTCGAGCTACAGAGTGAGATCAAAGGCCACCTTGGGAAACTTGGTGAGGTTTGAAATTGAAACTTTTTGTTTTGTTTTGTTTTTTTGGTTTTTCGAGACAGGATATCTCTGTGTAGTCTTGGGTGTCCCTAGGGTAGGGTGTAGTTGGGTTGCTGAAGTGCCTGTCCAGCATGGGTGAGGCCTTGAGCTGCGTTGGTAGCACCACATAAAACCAGGCACGGTGGCACACATCTCCGATCCCGATCCTAGCTCTTGGGCTGCAGAGGCAGGATCAAAAAATCTAGGTCATCCTTGGCTAGTTTGAGAACTAGTCTGTATTATATGAGACTCTTGTCTCAAAGAAGAGAAGAAAAACAAACAAGCCAAAGGGGCGGGGGTGGGGGGAGGGTAGGGGAGAAACAGCTCAGTAGTTAGGAACACTGGCCTCTGTTCCAGAGGACCTGGGCGTGTCCTACCTAGCACTCACATGGTCTAGTGCTTTCTAGTCTGTTATGTCTAGTCTCCACAGGCACTGAGGCCACATACACATAAAATAGTAAATTAAAATTTTATAGCTGGAGCCGGGCTTGTTGGCGCACGCCTTTAATCCCAGCACTCGGGAGGCAGAGGCAGATGGATCGCTGTGAGTTTGAGGCCAGCCTGGTCTACAAAGTGAGTTTAGGACAGCCAAGGCTACACAGAGAAACCCTGTCTCAAAAAAACAAAACAACAACAACAAAAACAAAACAAAACAAAAAAGAGGGGGGGGGCTGGAGGGATGGCTCAGAGGTTAAGAGCACTGACTGCTCTTCCAGAGGTCCTGAGTTCGATTCCCAGCAACCACATGGTGGCTCACAACCATCTATAATGAGATCTGGCGCCCTCTTCTGGCGTGCAGGTGTACATGCAGGCAGAGCACTGTATACATAATAATAAATAAATAAATCTTTAAAAACAAAAAAAAAATTCTTTAAAGAAGGCTAGAGCTGTAGTTCTGGGTAGAATGTTTGCCTCCTTAGACCACCAAAAGGGAAATAAAATCTTGCCTATGGGAAGGGAAGATGGGCAACAGTTCACTTGCAGCGGACAGCCCACTCCCTGCAGAGGGTCCCTGTGTGCTCTGCTGGCCTCTCTCCTCAAAGGCCTTGGAAACTGTAGGGCAAGAGCAAGTGCACCCCTGTAATCCCAGCCCTCTGGGAGGCAGAGGCAGGCGGATCTCTGTGAGTTCGAGGCCAGCCTAACCTACAAGTTAAGTCCAGGACAGCCAGGGCTACACAGAGAAACCCCGTCTCAAAAATAAAGACAAAAACATAAGCCAGTTGGGGGAACATAAGGAGACCTTGTCTACACACACACACACACACACACACACACACACACACACACACACCACCACCACCACCACCACCACCACCACCACCACCACTCCCAGGAACCAGGGCACATGGCAACTTTTGAATTATTTTATTCACATAGCTTGGCATGATATACAGGCACTTCTGCCAATGAGGTGGCACCGGCCACTGGCTCCTGCCTCAGTCAGTTGCCCAATTTCAAGCCCTCTGAGAATTAGTGCTAGTAATGTCACACACAAAAGGAGGAGTTGGGTCGGGGCATGGGAAGACGGGCAGGGGGTGGGGGCGGGGGTGGGGCGGGGCGAGCGGTGATCCACAGCTGTCTTGGGGCTTCAGACTCCAGCAGCCTGCGTCCCCTCAATCCTGTTGGAGCCTGGAGCTGCTGCCTCTGAAAACCCCACGCTGGGCAGTCGGACCCTGAATCCTCCTTCTTCTCGGTCCCTGCTCCCACCCCGGGCTTTGGGGCTTAGAGACACCCTGGGAAAGCGGAATTTGGGTGACTTCTCCCCAACTGGGGACTTGGAGGTTGCGTCGCCCTCCTGTCCCTTAGAGACTTTAGTCGGGGAAGCCAAGCCTACCCGAGGCAAACGGACCCTCACCCGACCCCGGCGACCTGAAACCCCTTCCCCGCTGCCGCCTTCCTCCTCCTCAGGGCTTGGAGAGCCTTCTCCGGACACTGACTCGCTTTGACTGAAGCCCACTCTGGGCAGCCTGAGCTTCGGGCTCTTGGCCTTTTCTCCGGCGTCTGTTCCTTCCTTAGCCCTCACCAGACCAAACAGGGGCAGGCGAACCTTGAGTTTGTGTCCTCCGCCCTCCTCACCCTCGACCACTTGGTACTCAGCGTGGCTGCTCACTGGGGAAGCAAGTTCCACGTCAGGCAGTGAGAGGCGGAAGGTGCGCTGGCCCTCGGCGCCCTGGTGCTCAGCATCCTCGCCTTTGCCTCCCGCGCCCAGCGTGGGCAACTTCATCTTTAACCCACCCTCGCTCTTGGCTGCTTCACCAGCCTGGGCTTCGTGGCTCAGCCCCACATCCAGCTCTAGCTGGGGCACTGTCACTGTGGACATCTTGAAGACGCCCTCGCCCACTAACAGATCACCACCTGCCACGTGGCTTCCGGGCAGCTGCAGCATCACCTGGGGCACCTGGACCCTAGAGCCTGCTGTGCCCTCTGCGGAGGGGGCTGTGATCTCAGTGCCTGCCTCCCCAAAGCTGGCCAGCTCCACCTGGGGCAGAGAGACACCTAGTGTGGGCACCCTCAGCCCTCCCTCCTGGCCCTCTGCAACAACCTGCCTCGTGGTGGACAGCTGCAGGCCTGATGGTTTCACACCACTGGTGACCTCCCCTGTATCCTGAGCTCCCGGTGTGACCAATTCCACCTCGGGGATCTTAAGCTGCCCGGCTATGGCCTCCAGCTTTTCCACAGGGCTGACGCGTCCATCCTGACTTTCCGCTTCCTTCCCTCGGGACAGGCCAAAAGATGGCATCTTCAGCCTGGGCATCTTCACCTTCCCATCCCAGCCCCGTCCTTTTCCCTCGAGCCCAGCCTCTCCCGCCACTAGTCCGTCAGCCTCAGAGTCCCGGCCTTTCACCCCAAACTTGGGCAGAGCAAACTTGGACCCCTTGGGCTTGCTCTCAGCCCCTGCTACCTCCGCCTTGCCTGAGGGCAGGTGAGCATCCAGGCTGAGCTGTGGGATGGACAGATCGAGGGCAGGCAGCAGCACCACTTCCCCAGCTCCCTTGCCTTCAGCATCACTTCCCACTCGAGCTTTGGGAAGTGAGATACCAAACTTGGCTACCTTCAGCTTGGGGGCTCGCCCAGGCCCCTCCGCCGCCTCCGCCTTGACCACTTTGGACCCCGGAAGTCCAAATTTGGGCAGAGAGAACTTGGAAGTGGCTTTGCCTTTCACCTCCACCAACTCTAGCTGCTCTTCCTCAGCTTCAGCGGTGGGCAGCTGCGGGGTGACAATCTCCACAGAAGGCATCCGAAAGCCCGCCTCTCCGGCACCCGCTGCCACCCTGGGGCCCTCTGGGGTTTCCACTTTGCCGGAGAGGGTTTCTGGGATTTGTCCCTCCAGGCCCAGGGCCCCAGGCAAGTCAAGTTCAACAGACGGAAGAGAGAGCACAGGGCCACCGACACGGGCCACCTCAGTGCCCACTTCCGGCTGCAGACAAGGAAGTGTCACGAGTTTGTCTCGAACGTCAGTACCCGCCTCACCAGGCTTGCCCACCTTCCCCAACTTGGGCATGGTCACCTTGGGCAACTTGAAACTAAATTCGGTGCCTCCTGCTTGCTCCACTCCTGCAGATTTTCTCTGCACCTCAGGGGCCTTGGACAACTTCACCTCTGGCACCTTGGGAAGACGCACTTCCGGGACCTGGGGCACTTGCATTTCAGGCAGCCGGATGTCTGACACTTTGGGCAGCTGCACCTCTGGGAGGTGGACATCAGGCACGGCCATCTCGGGCACTTTGGGGAGTTTTATTTCTGGGAGCTTCATTTCAGGAAGTTTCATGTCAGGCACTTTGATCTCGGGCACTTTGGGCAACTGAACTTCCGGGAGTCGAACGTCAGGCACGGCCATTTCGGGGAGCTTAGGGAGTTTCATCTCGGACACTTTGGGCAGCTGAACTTCCGGGAGTCGAACGTCAGGCACGGCCATTTCGGGCATCTTAGGGAGTTTCATCTCGGACACTTTGGGCAGCTGAACTTCCGGGAGTCGAACATCAGGCACGGCCATTTCGGGCATCTTAGGGAGTTTCATCTCGGACACTTTGGGCAGCTGAACTTCCGGGAGTCGAACGTCAGGCACAGCCATTTCGGGCATTTTAGGGAGTTTCATCTCAGACACTTTGGGTAGCTGAACTTCCGGGAGTCGAACGTCAGGCACGGCCATCTCCGGCATCTTAGGGAGTTTCATCTCTGGAACTTTCGGGAGCTGTACCTCAGGAAGGTGGACATCAGGCACAGCCATCTCGGGCATCTTAGGGAGTTTCATCTCTGGAACTTTCGGGAGCTGTACCTCAGGAAGGTGGACATCAGGCACAGCCATCTCGGGCATCTTAGGGAGTTTCATCTCTGGAACTTTCATCTCAGGGACTTTGGGCAGCTGTACTTCCGGAAGGCGAACGTCGGGTACGGCCATCTCAGGGATCTTGGGGAGTTTCATCTCTGACATTTTGGGCAGCTGTACCTCAGGGAGTTGCACATCCGAGATGGCTGCCTCGGGCACTTTCGGGAGTTTGACATCAGGTATCTTAGGGAGCTTCACTTCGGGCCCTTTGGGTGCCTTGACCTCAGGCCCGGCCACACCAATGCCGAAAGAGGGCATCTTGAGGCTTGGTAGCTTCAGCTTGCCCTCAGCGACAGCTTCAGGGCCAGAGGGCCGGGGTTCCAGGAGAGAAAGCCCAAAGGTGGGCATTCGAAGTCTGGGACCCTTTGCTTTGGCTTCAGGGCTGCCCTTGACCACTTTGGCTTCAGTCGCTGCCTTCCCTCTTACCCCAAAGCGAGGGAAACTGAGGCGGGGCATCTTCAGGGCCACCTCGGGTACCTCTCCCTGAGCCTCCTCTACCTCGGTGCCTGGCAAAGCCAAGTCCACCCCCACGGAAGGTGCTACCACATCCAGTGTGGGGACTTTCACCACTACAGCCCCTTCCTGGGTGTCGAGGCATGGAATTGTGGGAAGAGTAGGTAGAGAAGGCAAGGTGGGGAGCTCTACCTGTGGAATCTGGATTCCTACGGCTGGGGGCTCCACAGCTGGTGTGGCTGGGGCCCCTAGCCCAAGGGACGGCAAGTGGAGGGCCTGAGGGACACCCACCTCGGCGCTTGGCAGCCGAGGCCCAACTAGCTCTATCTGAGGGGCTGTGAAGCCAGCTCCTGGGGTCGCCTCAGCCTCGGCCTTGGCCTTCCTTGGGGGAGGAGCGGCAGCAGCCATTCGGGCAACCTGGGCCTCTTCGGCCACTTCTCGGACACGTAGCCGAGGCAGCTGCAGACGCCGACGGGAAGAGGCAGCTGGGACAGGCCCCTTGGCAGCCTCGGCTTTGAGACCCCGACGCAGTCGGGAGAACTTGGGAAAAGAGAACTCCACGTCAACAGGGCCCAGATCTGTGGGGGTCCCCAGGGCTCCTGCCACCACCATCTTCTTCTTCACAGGGGACAGACTCTGGATGTTCTGAAGAGAGAGGAGAGAGGCAGGAGGCTGTGGGACAGTGGAGGAGGCTGGGAGGGGACAGAAAAATAACCCACCTCGTGTTATACCAGGCTGGGGGGTGTATTGGGGGTTGAGCATACCCCAAAACACATCCACCTTACTGCCGGTCACTTCACCCCAGGAAGGCATTGCCGCTTAGAACCTCAGTGAGTGGATAGGGCTGTAGTAATAGAGACCCCCTTATTCTGAAATCTCCCCATCCCTACTGCAGAGATGGGGAAATTGAGACCCAGAGAGGAAAAGAAACTTGGGTCCCTCAGTAACCTAACAGAATCTGGCCTTCCAGGACTCCATGACCCCTCATGAGCCTGGGTCCCATGGTGGGGGATGGGAAAGAGCCACCTTCTGATAGGCACACCCTCTGACAGAACCCGGCGTTCAGGAGCAGAGAGCAAGGGGGCCGAGGGTGGATTAGTGTTGGGTTAGTGACAAGACAGAGAGGCCAAAGTGGGCCATGGTGGCAGCGAGTAAGATTTACGGCGCAGAGACCGGGTCGCTGGGGCAGCCCTGGACCGGGACTGGGCTAAGCACGCGTACCAGCTTGGCCACTTTGGCCCGCGGGCCCTTCATCTCGTAGCCAGACACCGTCCCGGGCCGCAGTGCTAGGTCCCCAGTGGGCACAGTGCGCTTCAGGCAGAAGGAGACCTTGTAGGGCTCGGCGCATTGCAGGAGGCGAAGTGCGTCCTCATACTTGACGTTGTCAAAGAACACGCGCGCACTCAACAGCTGGTCCCCTGCAAGAGAGGAGGACGTGGGCTGGGGGTGAACTTCTCCTGACTCCACCCACACTTGACCGGGGTCTCTCTGTGTAGCCCTGGCTGTCCTGGACTCGCTTTGTAGACCAGGCTGGCCTCAAACTCACAGCGAATCCACCTGCCTCTGCCTCCCGAGTGCTGGGATTAAAGGCGTGAGCCACCATGCCCAGCTTTGTTTTGTTTTTCAAGACAGGGTTTCTCTGTGTAGCCTTGGCGGTCCTGGAACTCACTCTGTAGACTAATACGGCCTTGAACTCAGAGATCTGCCTGCCTCTGCTGCCGCTGCCTGGCAGACCATTTTTTTTTCTTCTTCTTAAGATTTCTTTATTTATTAGAAGGTGTTCTGCCTGTACCTACGCCTGGTAGACGGTTGTGAGCCACCATGTGGTTGCGGGGAATTGAACTCAGAACCTTTGGAAGGAGCAGCCAATGCTCTTAACCTCTGAAACACCTCTCCAGCGACCCCCTCCCCCGCGCCCCCAAGGCCCAGATTTTTGACCCTCTTTGATCACTGACTGGCCTCTGGCTTGAGGGAGGAATCCTCGGAGGTAAGGGATCTAAGAGCAAAGCTTGGTCCCTTGGCTTTAGCCCCGCCCCTTTCCAGATGGAACCAATCCACTCAGGCTACTTCCGGTTGCCTCTCCACTCTCCCATTTCCCCACCCGCCTCCGCCGCCCCCATCATTCAGAGGGTTTCTTCCGTGGTTAAAATCAAATATTAGCATCCGTGAGCGCCCACACGGGTTTCCTGTAGTCCAGTTTACTAATAGCCAAGAGTGATCTTAAACCCCTGACCCGTCTGCTTCCACCTCAACCGCTAAGACTGCCAGACACACTGATGGAAGATTCAGACCTTAAATTGTCTTTATCTAGATACACTGGCTTCAAATGAACAGAGATGCACCTGCCTCGGCTTAAGGGCTGGGATTTAAAAAGTGGGTTAAGAGCACTGTCTGCTCTTCCATAGGACCGGGGTTCAATTTCCAGTACCCACAGGGCAGCTCAGTACTGTCTGTAACTCCAATTCCAAGACCTATGCACATAAAATAAAACTAAATAAAGATTGTTTTTTTTAAAAATGTGGGTTGGGGCCTGGAGAGATGGCTCAGTGGTTAAGAGCACTCACTAACTGCTCCTCCAGAGGTCCTGAGTTCAATTCCCAGCAACATGGTGGCTCACAACCATCTATAGTGAGATCTGGCGCCCTCTACTGACTTGAGGTGTACATGCAGGCAGAGCATTGTATACATAATAATAAATTTTTTTTTTTTTTTAAGTTTCTCTGTGTAGCCTTGGGCATCCTGGACTCACATTGTAGACCAGGCAGGCCTGGAACTCACAGAGATCCCCTTGCCTCTGCCTCCCCGAGTGCTGGGATTACAGGAGTGCACCACCACACCAGACAGTTGCCTCGGCAAACCTCTTGCCCTAGACAAAAAATCTCCCTTAAACTCAAGATCCTCGTGCTCCAAACTCCCAAGGCCTGCTGGGATGCCAGGCCAGCACCACAAACTACAGATTATAATATGCCATACAGTGTATTGCAACATAGATAGTTGTTCCTTTGTGTTTTAAGGCTTATTCTTACTTTGTGTGTATGAGTATTTTTGCCTCCATGCCTGCTAGTGCAGACGCCAGAAAAGGGCATGTGATCCCCTGTGAAGGACCGCTGTGAGCCACTGTGTGGGTGCTGGGGACTGAGAGATAGCTCTGATTTTTTTTTTGGTTTTTTGAGACAGGGTTTCTCTGTGTAGCCCTGGCTGTCCTGGACTCACTTTGTAGACCAGGGTGGCCTCGAACTCACAGGGATCCACCTGCCTCTGCCTCCCTGAGTGCTGGGATTAAAGGCCTATGCCATCTCAAGAAATTAGAACAAAAAGCTCACAAGGAAGGCAGCTTTTGCCCAGCTTCTATCATATAGCACTTTGGAGCCTGGTAACTGTTCCTCTTCTTTCTTTTCTATTTCTGTCTCTTTTGGATACTGCTCAGAGCCTGGGCATGCTTTCATTGACAGAGTGTTTTCCAACTCTTCCTCTGAGCCCCGCCCCCTTTAGCCATCTGACTACTTTCTTTTTTCTTTTTCTTTTTTTCTTTTTTTTTGGTTTTTCGAGACAGGGCTTCTCTGTGTAGCCTTGGCTGTCCTGGATTCACTTTGTAGACCAGGCTGGCCTCGAACTCACAGCGATCCGCCTGCCTCTGCCTCCCAAGTGCTGGGATTAAAGGCGTGCGCCACCACACCCGGCTCCCCTGACTACTTCTTAAACTTAAAGACCCGGCTTTCTCTCTTCCTCTTCTTCCACTCAGCAATTCCTAAGACTTACAGCCTCGTCTGCCTTGGTGTTTTTCTCCCAGTCTGTAATGAAATTGTCCTTTGAGTTTAAAAGCCAAACAAAACAAAACAAAACAAAAAAGTCTTCCATTTAATTAAGCTCCTCTCTCCACCTCAACTAAACTCCACCTCTTTCTCCTGCCCCAGTAGGACTGTAATTAGCACTTACACAGTGCTTAACTGTGCGACACTTAGCTGTGTGCTGTTTGCAAAACTTGACTCACTTAAGCTACATTAATAACCTCATGACCTCAGTCCTAATTATTCCCATCTGAAGATGAAAATACTACGGAGGCACGGAAATATCACGAGGCTTCTGGGAGTCCAACATAGGCAGTGATCTGGCCCCAGATAATCACAGTGACAGCTGGGCATGGTCACGCAGGCCTGTCATCCCAGCTACCCCAGAGGCTGAGACGGGCTGGCAGGATGGCTCGGCAGTTAAGAGTGCTCTCCGAACAAGCCGGGCGGTGGTGGCACACGCCTTTAATCCCAGCACTCGGTTGGCAGAGGCGGGCGGATCGCTGTGAGTTCGAGGCCAGCCTGGTCTACAAAGCGAGTGAAGAACAGCCAAGGCTACACAGAGAGACCCTGTCTCGAAAAACAAAACAACATCTTAAAAAAGGAGTTGGAAAGCCGGGCATAGTGGCTCGTGCCTGTAATCCTAGCACCGGGGAGATGGAATCAGGCCACTCTCTGCTGTGTAGTGAGTTCGGTGAGAGCCTGCGCTCCATGAAGCCCCCCCTCCCTGTCTCAATTTCGCCGAGCCCCTAAAACAGTGAATGAGACGTAAATCAGCAGTAGAGCGCTTGCCTGGCATGCTTGAGGAACTAGATTCCAGAGAAGAACAAGGGAAGTCTCACTACAGCCCCTTTAACCCCGCCCCCTCACAGTTAAGTACAGCTTCAATTGCACGTCTGCCAGGACTCTCTAGGCTTATACCTAACCACACCTGCGCAGCTCAGCTCTGCACCACCAGGCCCCCTAGGCCCCGCCCCAAAACAGATTCCTAACCCCGCCCCCCGCAGACCCGCCCCGCCCCGCCCTCCCCAGGCCACACCCCCCAGGTCTCCGTTTTCCTAGGCAGGTTCTTAGCTCCGCCCCCACGCGCCGGCTCCGCCCTGCCACCTCCAGGCCACGCCCACCTTCCTGCAAGCTGAGGCTCCTGGCCGCAGGTGAGTCCTCGCGCAGCTCGCGGACGAAGATCCCTTCTTTGCCGCCTCCCGCCACGTTGAAGCCGCTGACCCCGGTCTGCGCCTCGGTCTCCACGATAATCTCCACCAACTCCGCTCGTCTCAGTTCCTACAAGGGGGCGGCGAGGGGTCGCCATGGGGCTCCAGGACGGGCCACTCGCCCAGAGCCCCCCCCCCCATGGCGTTCCTGCGTTTGCGGTTAAACAGCCTTGCTCTCCCGCTTGCTCTCCGGGGGAGTCGGGGTGCCGAGAGACAAGGGGCAGGGGCTGGGAGAAGAGGGGGTGAGTGGCCGGGCCAGATCGTCCGGAGGGGGGCCGCTTGGAGGGCGGGACCAGCAGAGCCAAAGAGGCGATTTTGTGAGGCTTGGTTTTCCTTCCTCTCTTTTCCTTCCTCCGTTCCTCCCTACCCTTTTTCTTCCCTGCCTCCCATTCCTTCTCCTTCTTTTTGAGACATAGACTCCTGTAGCCCACACGAGCCTTGAAAGCCTCGAACTCACAGAGATCCACCTTCCAGTGCTGGGATTAAAGGCATAAAACAACGTATCAACTCCAATATCCATATTCATATCCTAAAGGCCAGGTAGGGCTTTAATAATAACAACTGCACAAGAAGCCCTAGGGATTTAAGGCAGTGGCAGAGCCCTTGCCTAGCGTGCGCGAGGTCCTGGGTTCTGTTCCCAACACAGCATTCAGCAAACAAACCAAAGCACTTATATAAAATAATCCACTTGATAGTAGTTAGTCCTCCAGAACAAGGACATGCTTCTAAGAAAGGGAGCCACCCAAGCCGGGCCGTGGTGGCGCACGCCTTTAATCCCAGCACTCGGGAGGCAGAGGAGGGCAGATCGCTGTGAGTTCGAGGCCAGCCTAGGATACAAAGTGAGTCCAGGACAGCCAAGGCTACACAGAGAGACTCTGTCTCGAAAAACAAAAACAAAAAAAAAGAAAGAGGGCTGGAGAGATGGCTCAGTGGTTAAGAGCACCGACTGCACTTCCAGAGGTCCTGAGTTCAATTCCCAGCAACCACGTGGTGGCTCACAACCATCTCTAATGTGATCTGATGCATACTGTATACATAATAATAAATAAATCTTTAAAAAAGACAGAAAGAAAAGAAAGAAAGCGCCCTTAAGCCATGAAGGACCTTGCCCCCTGTGGGCTTGAATATATGTGAGAAGGAACTCTCTAACTCCAAGACATGCATAACTCCCCCGGGACAGGGAATCCAGTGAGGTGGGGTGCGTGGGTAATGAATGGTGACCACAGTACAAGTGGTATTCGTGGTATTTACTGGCCGCGGCTCTGAAACACGCTAGAGGATTGGTTCGCATCTGCTTCCCAGAAAGGGGGAAGCGAAAGGTCTGATTCTGTCTAGGAAACCAGGGGACAGACGGTGTGTGCGTCTTGCGGGCCAGCGCTTCGGGGCACTGCTGTACTGCAAAGCTGGGTGATATGGAAGAAGCCTCTGGTGGTGACCTGTGACCTGAACAGGCAGAGGGACGAAACCGGCTGAGATCAGCCAGGAAAAACAGACTAGATGCCCGACTGCAGTGGCCTGAAGGGACTAGGGCAGAGCAATGCAGGACAATAGAAGATTGCATCCTCCCTATGTTTTTGTTTTTGTTTTTTTAAGTTATGAGAAGGCAATAAAGCCTAGAAAGTTTTATTTATTTATTTTTCATTTTTGGTTTTTTCAAGACAGGGTTTCTCTGTGTGTAGCCTTGGCTGTCCTAGACTCACTTTGCAGGCCAGGCTGGCCTCGAACTCTCAGCCATCTGCCTGCCTCTGCCTCCCGAGTGCTGGGATTAAAGGCGTGTGCCACTACACCAGGCTTTGTTTGTTTTTTTGAGACAGGGTTTTTTACCCCTTCTTTATAGGAGGGTTTTTTGACTCGGGGTCTTACCCTGTAGTCCAGGTTAGCCTCTAACTCACAGTAGTCCTCCTGTCTCAGCTTCTTGAGTACAAGTGCTGATATCATAAGCATGCATCCGTGCCTAGTTATACAAGTCTCCTCTGATGAAATAGTTCTGTTAATTTATTTTTGTTGTTGTTGTTGTTTCAAGACAGGGTCTCATGGCTCTGCTCGGAAACTCACTGTGAATACCAGACTGGCCATGATTCTCAGAAATCCACCTGCCTCTGCCTCCCAAGTGGTAGGTTTTAAAGGCCTGTGCCGTCATGGCCAGATGTTTTTAATTTAGTTTTAAAAGATTGGGGGAGGGGAAATAAAAAAAACAAGACCAACAAAAGACTTTTATATGCATTGGCGTTTTGTCTGCGTGTATGCCTGTGCGCCACACGCATGCTGGCGTCAGTGGAGGTCAGAGGAGTGTGTCAGATCTCATGGAACAGGAGTTACAGATGGTTTTTTCTTTTTTTTCTTTTCTTTTTTTTTTTTCTGAGACAGGGTTTCTCTGTGTAGCCTTGGCTGTCCTGGACTCACTTTATAGACCAGGCTGGCCTCGGACTCACAGAGATCCACCTGCCTCTGCCTCCCTAGTGCTGGTATTAAAGGCGTGCGCCACCATGCCCGCCTATGGCTAACCGATTTTTGTTTTCCTTTTATTTATTTATTTTTTTTAAATATTTATTTATTTATTTACTTATTATTATGTATACAGTGCCCTGGCTGCATGTACACCTGTACACCAGAAGAGGACATTATATCACATTATAGATGGTTGTGAGCCACCATGTGGTTGCTGGGAATTGAACTCAGGACCTTTGGAGGAGCAGTCAGTTCCCTTAACCTCTGAGCCGTCTCTCCAGCCCCCTTTTATTTATTTATATTTCATGTACATTGGTGTTTTGCCTACACGTATGCCTGTGTGAGGGTGTCATGTCCCTTGGAACTGGAGTTACAGACACCTGTGAGTTTCCATGTGGGTGCTGGGAATGGAATCCCAGGTCCTCTGGAAGAGCAGCCAGTGTTCTTAACTAATTAAGCTGTCTCTCCACCACTGATCCACCACCACCACCACCCCCCCCCCTTTTTTTTTTAACCTTTTTGAGACAGTCTTGCTAAGGTGCTCAGGCTGACCTTGAAGTTGAGATCCTGTTTCATCCTTCCCGGTGCTGGGATGACAGGCCTGCACTTCCAAGCCTGGCGCTCACTGTTCATCCAACTCTCCATGATTCAAAGAATCAGCTGCTTTGAGTGTTTTTTTTTTCTTTGTGTTTTTGTTTTGTTTTGTCTGAGACACAGTATGCAACTCAGTAGCCCAGACGGACCTTGGACTTGAAAGCTAAGATGGAAGCCAGGCGGTGGTGGCCCACGCCTTTAATCCCAGCACTCGGGAGGCAGAGGCAGGCGGATCTCTGTGAGTTCGAGGCCAGCCTGGTCTACAAAGTGAGTCCAGGACAGCCAAGGCTACGCAGAGAAACCCTGCCTCCAAAAACCAAAAAAGAAAGAAAGAGAGTTAAGACAGACACCATCTTATGCCCCTCACCCAGCTGCCTTGTGTTTCCCACCTGAGGCCCAGAGACGACGGGACTTGCCCTCTGGAGACCCTGGCCTGTGGACACCCACCTCAGCGCTGCGGCTCCTGGCCTCCATAGCTCTGCAGAGAGTCACCTGGGGCTCGGGCTCCTCTTTCCTCTCCTCCTTCTGCTGAAGGACCAGCTTTAGCTCTTCATGAAGCAGCTGCCGCTGAGCCTGGGTTGGGGGGGGAGGGTACAAGATGGAGGCCTGAGGCACAGGGGGATGATTGTGGGGGCGTAGAGGTTGGGGGCTTGTCAGAGAAGTCAGAGCAGGGATGGCGTGAGGCGGGCAGAGAGAAGGGCCCCTCACCGCTTCCTGGGTGACTGGCTTTTCTCCCGACAGAGGTCCCCTTCCGGGCAATGCAAAGCTGTGAGCGGGGATCTCACTCTTCCTTTGAAGTCTTGCTGCCTGCCAAGGAGAGACAGAGGGGCCATGGGACACCAGGCAGGGGGCCCAAGAAAGATCTGGAAGGGTTTGTGGTACCAGGCAGCACTCACCTGAGTGCCACCTCCAGCTCCCTGGGCCTCCTGGGTCCGGGTCTGGGACTCTATAACAACATACATAGTAGTATTACCTCATAGCGCACCCCGCACCCCAACTCCCAACCCCGGCCCCCCCCCCTCCCCCGCCCTGCAGCTTCCTGAGGGCCTGACCCTGTGCTGATTCTGGCAACTCTTTGCCCTCAAGTGCCATATAGTTATTTCTAGGCCAGCTGGGGACACATAGTGCCTCAAATCCTGAATGCAGAGCCAGGCCTGGTAGTACATACTTGTAATCCCACCATGTCTGGTTTATTCCCTGCTCCGGAGTCTATCCCATGGCTTGGTGCACACAAGGCCTCTGTTCTGCCAGCTGAGCTACATTCCCAGCCCTCGCTTGGAGTTTTGAGCCAGGGTCTCAGCCCTTCTTGGCCTCAGTTTCTCTATGTAGCTGAAGCTGGCCTTGAACTCCCGAGCCTCCCATTCCAGCCTCCCGAATACTGGGGTTACAGGCATGTGTCACCATCTTGTGTTTACCAGATGTCTGCTCTGCTTCTGGAAATACACCCTCAGAGAAGCCAAGCAAAGTTGTGCCCAGTTAGGACACACAATCCAAGAGAGGGCAGCCTCCAGCCAGGCCCAACTAGGGACATGGAGGAAGAGACTGTTCTGCACTTGCCCCGCCCCCCCCAACCTGGCATGCCAGCCCGCCCGCCAACTCCTGCCACACAGGAAAAGGTCAGGCACATGCGGCACATTCCCGGACACAATGGCCCATCTGCTGTGGCAGTCACATTCTGCCCCTGCCCACCCACCCACCCACTGCTGTACAATGGCCCTTCATAGTTCTCCACTGAGACAGAGGAGCTCAGTTGCTGGAGTGCTTGCCGAGCATGCACCAAGGGCCAGAGTTCCATTTCCCAGCACGAGGGAAACCAGGCGTGGGGGTGTGTGTAACTATCATCCAGCACTTGGCAGGTAGAGGCAGGAGGATTAAGAGTTCGGTGTGTCGGGCTGGAGAGATGGCTCAGGGGTTAAGAGCACTGGCTCATTTGCCAAATGTGCTGTGTTCAATTCCCAGCAACCACATGGTGGCTCACAACTATCTATAATGAGATCTGGCGCCCTCTTCTGGCCTGTTGGTGTACACGCAGGCAGAGCACTGTATACATAATAAATAAACCTTAGGGGTAAAATAATAATAATAATAATAATAATAATAATAATAATAATAATAATAATAATAATAATAATAACAACAACAACAACAACAACAACAAGAAGAAGAGGCCTGGCGTGGTGGCGCACGCCTTTAATCCCAGCACTGGGGAGGCAGAGGCAGGAGGATCGCTGTGAGTTCAAGGCCAGCCTGGTCTACAAAGAGAGTCTAGGACAGCCAAGGCTACACAGAGAGACCCTGTCTTGAAACACAAACAAACCACCACCACAACAAAATAATAATAATTCAATGTCAGTGGGGATGGTGCACCTCTTTGATCCCAGCGCTCGGTAGGCAGAGGCAGGAGGATCGCTGTGAGTTTGAGACCAGTCTGGTCTACAAGGGGAGATCCAGAACAGCCAGGGCTACACAGAGAAAACTCTGTCTCAAACGCCACCCCCTCCAAAATAAAAATAAAAGAATTCAATGTCATCCTTAGCTACATGGAATGGTGTATCAAAAACAAGAAACTTAGCCCGTGATTGACCTGGCCAGACAACCCAACCCCCACCCCCCACATAGCTGCTGTAACCACCCCAACCCAACAGCTCGGCCCCCAGAGTGTCTGAAGACTCCTGTCTGCAACGCCTCGGGATCTTAGATTCCGTATCCAAGCCCAGGCTCCTTTGTGGGCAGCCCTGGTGCACTGCACAGGAGCTGAAGGCCTCTCCTAAGCTGGCCTCCCTGTACACCATGGCGCGTGAGGGCAAGCGCAGATCTGAAATTCAGCCCGAATATGCTAGTTGTTAATAGGTCTCGAAGAGGAGAAGTTGCCCATCCAGGGGCACCAAGCCAGGACAAAGAAGAGGAAAAACCTGTGCCTGTCACCCTGTCACCTCTACGCCATACCTCACTTGCAACGGCAAGGTCCAGTTCTCAGAGCCACGGGGGCCAGAGCTAAAGTGGGCAAGAGGAGTCAAATTGAATTCCAAGATGGTGCACACCTACAATCCCAGCACTCAGGAGGCAGAGGCAGGCGGGTCACTGTGAGTTCGAGGCCAGCCTGGTCTACAAAGCGAGTCCTGGACAGATAAGGCTACCCAGACAAACCCCTGTCTCGAAAAACCAAAAAGTAAATAAATAAATTCCAGAAGAACCTTGTTAGTGTCAGGCCTGGCCATGGGGGCCCCTATTTTACTGGTGAGGAAAGTTAGAGACAGATTGTCATATGCTGGGTACAGCTGAGGACCCCCCTGCAGTCACACAGGATTATGAGCTCAAAACGCAGCCTGAGCTACATGAGACCCTGTCTCAAAATTACCGAAACATCACAAGTTGGAGGCAGGAAGATTCATGGGTTATGGCCAGTCAACTTGGGCTACATCACGTGACATCTGTCTCAAAAAAAGAAAAAGCTGGGTGGTGATGGCGCACGCCTTTAATCCCAGCACTCGGGAGGCAGAGGCAGGTGGATCGCTGTGAGTTCGAGGTCAGCCTGCGAGTCCAGGACAGCCAAGGCTACACAGAGAAACCCTGTCTCAAAAAAAAAAAAAAAAAAAAAAAAAAGAACGGAAAAAAGAAATCATCATAAAGTCTGTGGGAAACTTTAGCCTGACATGGCAGATACCAAGAAGGCTACTGTAGGCCACCGTCTCCTTGCTCTGGACCCAGGCAACCAGGCCACACCTAGAACCTGACACAGGAAGCCTAGGCAGGGCAGGGACAACCCAGTGTCCACCCCCCCCCCTCATCTGGGCCCGGAACAGCTGCCCAGCCCAGGTTATATTTAGGCTGCTGAGCCCTTCCCGTGCCACAAGCCCAGCTCCTGGGCAGGGGTGGGGGCAGCTTCCGAAGGAAACAGTACCGTCCACGGGCACTCTTTGTTCTCAGCCGTGCCCACCCCACTAGGTAAGGAAGTGGGGGGCAGGCTTCCGGGGAGTCCCTGGTTTGTGCCACAGGAAGAGAAGATGGTATTCTGCTGGTGAACGGTGGCCAGGCACAGCTTTCTGGATGCCACCGGCTCATTTCTTATGGCACTACCCTACCGTATGCCTGAAATTCTTCCAAACCTTTCAAGAACCCTGTTTCTTTACCATTTACTATGTGATAAGGTCTACGTCTTATCCAGGTGGCAGTGATGAATGCCTTAATCCGGCTCTCTGGAGACAGAGGTAGACAGATCTCTGAGTTCGAGGCCAGCTTGGTCTACGGAGCAGGTTCTAGGACAGCCAGAACTACATAGAGAAACCCTGCCTTGGAAAACTATAATATGAAAAATAAATAAATAAATAAAAGAATTGCAATGTCTTTTTATTGGTGCTGGGTATTGAGCCCAGAGCCTACCTCATGGTTGTTGGCCAGGCACGGTACCACTGAGCTACCTCTGAGCCTCTCTACTTTTCTTTCTTTCTTTTAATTTATTTTTTTGCGGGGATAGGGTCTCACATACCCCACGCTGGGCTCTGGCTCCCTATGTACCTGAGGATGACCTTGAACCGTTGATCTTCCTCCTTCTGTCTACCGCGCGAGTGCTGGGATGACAGACTCAGCCACACCAGGTCTTACGGGATCCTGGAGATCAAGTCCTTGGCCTCTTGCCTGCTAAGCCAAGCACCCTACCAACTGATCTGTGCTTGCCACCATATCCCAGCCTTCCCTTGCCCTTCCCTTCGGAGGCAGGGTCACACTAAGTTGCCCGTGCTGGCCTTGGAAGTTGGCTTCACAGGCCTACACCATCAGCCCCAGATCTATTTGTCCATTTTAGGCGCCGCTCGAGCCGCTAGTGTGGTCGGAAGGCAGATGTCACCATCCGGGCTACAGTCTTTCCATAGCCCAGCTAAGGGTTCTGCCCTCTGGCTCCCTCCCCTCACGGGCTGCTGTCTGCCCCAAGTGCGAATTCTGTGCACTCAACGCCTTGACTTCCCTGAAGCTACCTGTGACCTGCTGCCCTCAGCAACGCCCAGATCATCCTGGCCACTGAACACTAGCTAAGGTCCTAAAACAAGGCTGAGAGCAGGTGCTAGGCAGAGTAGCCCCTGGCCCGTTAGGTTGACCCAGCTCTGGTACTTCTTTTTTGTCGTTTGTTTTTTTGAGACAGGGTTTCTCTGTGTAGCCTTGGCTGTCCTGGACTCGCTTTGTAGACCAGGCTGGCCTCGAACTCACAGTGATCCACCTGCCCCTGCCTCCCGAGTGCTGAGATTAAAGGCATGCACCACCACCGCCCGGCTTAGCTCTGGTACTTTTTAAACCTCCTCTTTTGGGGGGACTCGATTTCTTCACCTGTAAATATGTACCCAGTAAAAGTGGAATCCCACCCAGCACTTGGGAAGCCGAGGTCACTGGATTGTGAATTGGAGGCCAGCCTATCTTCATCTCTCTCTCTCTCTCTCTCTCTCTCTCTCTCTCTCTCTCTCTCTCTCTCTCTCTCTCACACACACACACACACACACACACACACACACACACACACAGTGGGTTTGAAAATTTGAGCCAATAGGTACTTTGACTATTCCTCATATATGTTAAGTGCTCAGTCACTGGCAACAACAGAGGGTGTGGGCATGGACTATCCCAGCTGCCGTCCACAATCAGCCTTTTCACCACAGCAGCCCTCAGGTTCCTCCCAACCAAAAAAAAGGGGGGGGGGAGGATTATTAAGTTGAACGACCAACTAAAGCTCAAGTCCAGCCTCCTACCTATGGGGTCTGGTGCCACCTCTCCATCACCCACTTTCAAAGACCAAGAGCCCTTTCTGAGCAAATCACACACTACACCAGCCACGCAAGGGGGCCTCCCGCTACCCAGCTTACAGATGGGCAAAGGTTGACGTCTCTTGCCTGAAGCTACCAGCCAGGTGTAGTTAGTTGGGCAACACCTATAATCTCAGGGCTCATGAGACTGAAACAAGAGGCTTGCCAGAGTCTAAAGCCAGCCCGGGCTATATATAGAAAGACCCTGAGACTGTTCTCACAAAAACACCAAAGGAAGGGCTACGGAGAAAGCGCCATGCCTAGAGCTTCGCCTAGCATGGATGTGGCCCTGGCTTCCATCTCCAGTATCCTATACGCTCAGGCGCGGTGGTGCATGCCTGTGATCCCAGCATTCCACAGGAGGAAGCAGGAAGCTCGGACGTTCAAAGTTACACTCAGCTCCAGAAATTGGAGCTCAGCCTGGGCTACACGAGATTAAAGGACTGCCCTCCACCCAAAGGGGGAGCATAGGACTTGAACCCAGAGCCTGGCTCCACAGCCCTTCCCAGCCCTCCCAAGGGCTGCTCAGCCCGGTCCACTCCAGACTGGCCAGCTGCTCGCTTCTTACCGGTGGGTCTCCAGACACCTTCAGAGCTCCTCCTGGTCCTTCTGTTCAGCCCCAGCCTTGGGCTGGGAGGGAAAAGGAACGGGAAGGAGGAGGAGAAGGGGAGACCCTGGCCATTGGCTGCTCGGCTGTGATGTCACCAAAGGGTGGGTGGTCGGGAAACAAACATCCCCTTCTCTGAAGTACATCCTTCTGCAAGGGGGTGGGGATCTTGGCACAACCACCCTCTCCCGTGCCCTGCCGGGGACAGAGCAGGGACCCTCCACCCCAGCCTTGGTTGAAGAATTTGCATAGCACCCCACCCGCATCATCTCTGGGCCCCTGACACTCTCAAGACAGCCTCCTACACTGTCTCCCTGATATCTGTGGGTTCAAATCCCAGCTCAAGGCACTCCTGGCTATGGGAACTTGGGCAGTCACAGGGCATCTCTCTGGGCCTCGATTTCTTTGTCTTTGAAACAGGGGCAGGCAGATCTCTGAGTTTCGAGTTCGAGTTCAGCCTGCGTCTACAGAGTGAGTTCCAAGACTGCTAAGGCCACACAGAGAGACCCTGTCTCCAAAACCCGAAAATGCATGCATGCATACATACATACATACATACATACATACATACATACATACAAACTTGCCTCTTGGAATGGAATTGTAATGTTGTTATGGAATCAAAGGAGCTTTAAAACCTAAGGTCGGTCTCAGTAAGATGGCTCAGCACACGAAGGCCCTGGCCACTAAGCCCAAGGACCTGAATTCAGTCACCGGGGCCCACATGATGAAGATGGAGAGCCAACTCATGCAAATTGCCCCGTGACTTACACACACACACACACACACACACACAGACACACATACATACACACACATATAAACAGACACATATACACACACAGACACACACACACTGACACACACACATACACATACACAATAAATAAATGTAGTTTAAAAAAGAAAAGAAAAGAAAAGACTAAGGCAGGGACTGAAGAGAGGGCTCAGCAGTTAAGATCATTTGCTGTTCTTCCATAGGACCCAAGTTCTGTTCCCATCACCATGTCGGGTGGCTTACAATTGTTAGTAACTTCAGCTGGATGTGGTGGCGCACGCCTTTAATCCCAGCACTTGGGGGGCAGAGGCAGGTGGATCGACGTGAGTTCGAGGCCAGCCTGGTCTACAAAGTGAGTCCAGGACAGCCAAGGCTACACAGAGAGACCTTGTCTCAAAAAAAAAAAAAAAAAAAAAAAAAAAAAAAAAAAAGACCAGGTGCGGTGGCGCACACCTGTAATCCCAGCACTCGGGAGGCAGAGGCAGGTGGATCTCTGTGAGTTCAAGGCCAGCCTGGTCTACAGAGCTGTTCCAGGACAGCCAAGGCTATGCAAAGAAACCCCGTCTCAAACCAAGAACCAAACAAACACATTCAAAATAAATAAATAAATACATGGCAAGAGGAATACATTACCTTTTTGTTTTGTTATGCTTTTTCCAGACGGGGTTTCTCTATGTAGCCCTGCCTGTCTTGAGATTCTGTTGGCTACATACTGAGTTTGAGGCCAGGCTCACGAGTTAATGTCTCAAAAACACAAACAGCAACAATGACCAAAAAAAAAAAAAGAGAGGCCTCTCCTAGGGTTGGGGGTGGCTTTGAACCTTTGATCATAGACTGGGAGACATAGGAGAACTCCAGTTTATTGATTGGTGAAGCCGCTGTCACTGACGTTTGGCTATATCCCAAGTCATATGCTGGGCCCCAGAGCTTTGCCTCTGCCTCAGGGTCAGCTCTTGCTACCCAAGAAACAGGCGATGGAGTTGACCTCCAACGTCAGTTCGGCCAGGTTCCAAAGATGCCTTGCTCTCCTCCGGCCTCCCAACTCACTGGTAAGGAGTCTGGAAAGTTCACAAGATCACACAGCAAGCAACTGTATCACACACTTAAAGCCAACCCGGCCCAGCTCTCAAACCAATGCCTAAAGGCCTCACCCCCAACTCCACTGATACCGTGCCCCCCCCAAACACCCCTCCCCCCCAGCACCCATCCCGCCCTGACTCACCAGACCCCGGGGGGCGGCAGAGGAAGCACAGATACCCCCACATGCCTTGTCACCCACAAGGCCCGCTATCTCAGAGGCTCTCAGCTCTCTGAGCTAAGGCCTAGAGCTGGGGCCAGACTGAGGCTGGGGGATTACTCCCAAAGCTATAGTCAGCAGCTTCTGACCCATTGTCCATCCAGGCCCTAGGGCTGCACCCTGGCCCCTCACACTGCCTTGGGTAAGTCTCTCTGTGGACCCCCTTGTCACCCCATAAGGAGGGATCTGGGCTTCGTCGGCTGAGGGCATGGGGTCAGGATCAGGGTGGCAGGATCCGAGCGCTAGGGCTGCCCCCTTCCTCTGTGAAATGCCCCCTGCCCACTCGGAGCCACCAGGGAGGGCTGGAATGTGCTGAGCTCTGGGAAATGCCTTCTAGCTCTGGCAGGCACCAAGCAGAAGGGTGTGGCCAGATCGTAGCCAGCGCCATCCTGGAAGTGAGGGGGGGCGGGGGCGGGGGCCGCTGATGAGCATAGGGACCCTCCCCTAACTGTACCCTCTCTGTCGTGTGTCCATAGAAACACTGGAACACCCGTTTGTTCATCCAGGAAGCATTACAGCGGCAGATGTGGCAGCATGTACCTACGGTCCCAGCGCTTAAGAGGCGAAGGCAGGAAGATCCGGATGGAGTTCACGGCTATCCTTAGTTTGATTCTGAGTTCAAGGTCAGCCTGGGCTACGTGAAACTCCCCTCCCCCAACCCCCCCCCCACCTTCTCAAAAACCACCACAACAAATACAACCACAAATAAAAGTGAAAGAAATCAGGACACGGTGTCCTCTCTATTTCTCAGAAAACGGAGCTCCCCTCCCTCTGGGACAGAGCATCCCTATGTAGCCCCGGCTGGCCCGGAACGCGATAGTTAGAACAGTGTGGCTTCAAGCTCAGATACCCATCTGCCCTTGTCTATGGTACTGTGAATAAAGCCATTCGCCACCATGCCCACCTTCATCACTGCTCTCACGGTTTTGTTTGGGTTTTGTTGGCTTTTTGAGACAAGCGTTCCTCCGTGTAGCCTTGGCTGTCCCGGACTTGCTCTGTAGGCCAGGCTGGCCTCGAACTCTCAGAAATCTGCCTGCTTCTGCCTCCTGAGTGCTGGGATTAAAGGTGTGTGCCTTGGGGCTGGAGGGGGTGGCTCAGCAGTTAAGAGCACTGGCTGCTCTTCCCGAGGTCCTGAGTTCAATTCCCAGCAACCACATGGTGGCTCACAACCATCTATAATGTGGTCTGATGCCCTCTTCTGGCCTGCAGGTGTACATGCAAATAGAGCACTGTATACATGATAATAAATAAATCTAAAAATAAAGTGTGTGCCTTTTAAATTTTTTTGTTTGTTTTTTAAGATATATTTATTATGTATACAGTGCTCTGCCTGCATGTACACCTGCAGGCCTGAAGAGGGCATCAGATCACATTATAGATGGTTGTGAGCTACCATGCGGTTGCTGGGAATTGAACTCAGGACTTCGGGAAGAGCAGTCGGTGCCGTTAACTCCTGAGCCATCTCTCCAGCCCAAGACAGGGTTTTAAACTGGGTGGTGATGGCCCACACCTTTAATCTCAGTACTCAGGAGACAGAGAAAGGCATATCTCTGTGAGCTTTTTTTAGGAGGTTGCAGGGATCGGGTGGGGGTGGGGTGGGGGGGCGGCGAGTGTCAAAACAAGGTTTCTGTGTAGCCGAGCCTGTCCTGGAACTTGTTCTGTGGACCAGGCTGGTCTTGAACTCACAGAGATCTGCCTACCTCTATCTCCCAAGTGCTAGGATTAAAGATGTGTGTCCCACCGTTGCCGGCTTCCCTCAAGGTTTTGTTGTTGTTGTTGTTGTTGCTTGATTTTTTCGAGACGGAATTTCTCTGTATAACAGTCCCAGCTGCCCTGAAACTTAATCTGTAGGCCAGGACGGCCTCGAACTCACAAAGGTCTTCTTGCCTTTATCTCTCTAGCACTAGGATTAAAGGTGTCTGCTGCCACCTCCCAGCCCCCTCAAGTTTTAAAAATGTGTGTTTATTATTTTGGTATGTACTCTGTAGGGTGTGTGTGTGCACGCGTGCGCTGTGTGTGTGTCTGTGTGTGTGTACCCATGTTCTCACACAGTATTCATGTGGAAGTCAAAGGATAACATTCAGGAGTGGGTTCTCTTCTTTCTTTTTTCTTTTTTTTTTTTTTTTTTGTTTTTTGAGACAGGGTCTCACTGTGTAGCCTTGGCTGTCCTGGAGTCACCTTGTAGACCAGGCTGGCCTGGAACTCACGTCAATTCCGGCTGCCTCTGCCTCCCGAGTGCTGGGATTAAAGGCGTGTGCCACCATGCTTGGCTTTGCATTCCGTTAGAAGAACTAATAGAAATGATGCCACCAGCACGTTCAGTGACTCATAGCTCCAGCGTTGTAGAGACTGGGGCAGGCACGTGGCTAAGTGTAGGAGTTACACACCAATCTGGGCAACATAGCAAGATCCTATCTCAACAAATCACAAAAAACAAACAAGCAAATAAACAACAACAACAACAACAACAACGTAAGCTACAACAAAAAGATTTGCTGCTTGAAGCCAGCAAGACGGCTCAGCAGGTAAAGGCTTTGACCTCGCTTTGACCCCCGGGACCCATTTGGTTGAAGGCAAGAACTAATCCTTGTGAGCTGAGCTGCCTTCAGCCAGCCACATGTGCACTGTGACGTGACGCATGCGCAGCCTCTCAAATAGATGCGGACACGCAACAGAATAAAAAGGCTTACTGGCCGGGCGGTGGTGGCGCACGCCTTTAATCCCAGCACTCGGGAGGCAGAGGCAGGTGGATCGTTATGAGTTTGAGGCCAGCCTGGTCTACAAAGGGAGTCCAGGACAGCCAAGCCAAGGCTACACAGAGAGACCTTGTCCCGAGGGAAAAAAAAAGGAAAAAAAAGAAGAAGAAGAAGAAGAAGAAAAGCTTGCTGCCAGCTGTCATTTTGTTGTTGGTTTGCTTTTTTGAGATAGGGTCTCTGTTGGCTTAGGCTCTCCTAGAATTCACTACGTAGCCCAGGCTAGCTCCAAGACCACAGCGATCCTCCTGCTTCAGCTTTCGAAGTGTAAATTCCGGAACGATGGTCATGAGCCACCGGATCCAGGTGATCATCTGTTTCTGAGCGTGGGCTTTCGCTATGTAGCTCAGGTTGGCTTTAACTTTGTGACCCTTCTGTCTCAGCCTCCTGAGTCCTGGGATTGTCGGGGTGGAATTGTCTGTCGATCTTGTCTAAATCTGTCCCTGGCTTGCCAAGACATAGGAATGGTGTCTCTTCATGCCTGTCCTTATTCCGTGCCTAGTCCCTCTTTTCCTGTCTCTCTCTCTCTCTCTCTCTCTCTCTCTCTCTCTCTCTCTCTCTCTGTTTTGTTGTCCCTAACCCAAAGAGGTGTGGTCATGGGAAGCTGAGTTGATGGGCGTGGCACAAGCTCAGGCCACCTCCGTAAACACAGGACATCCTGTGGGACGGGAGGAAGGGATGTGGTGAGGTAGAAGTGGCCCTCCTGGGACCACCCTCTCCTGACCCAGCCTAAGCCATGAAGGATCCTGGGCCTGCCAAGCTCAGCCCAGGGTCACTAATGTCTCCCTCGTGCCATCCATCAGGCCCTTTCTCCCCCTCCCCACCATCCCCCTCCTGGACTCTCTTTGGAGTTCAGTCCCAGGCGTCAATGCCTTTTCCTCGTTTTTTCATATCCTCCAATACACATGGCGTCCCTCCATGGGCTCAGCACCAACTCCAGACCTACCTACGTCTGGTACTTATTTTTCTACGTCCCCTAGTAGCTCCGTCCTACAGCTGACCCCGTGGGTGCCCTTGCTGTCCCTACGGCTGCTCTGCTCCTCCCTGGGGACTCTACCCTGAGCTCCTGAGCTCCAGCGTGACCTCACACCCATGTCCACTTGCAGCTGGCAGCATCCAATAAGGAAATTATTGGCTCCCTGGAGTTTTCACAATAAAGTCTCTGCTTGTGCCTATGTGCGTTGGCCCTTGAAGCCTTCCTTTCCTACTCTCACTGAATGTCTGGCTTTCCTTCCTCGTTCAAGCCAAACCCAGCTGCTTCGAGACCCCTGAAAATGTAAGGTCTGTTATCTCCTTCTTTTTTCTTTTTCTTTCTTTCTTTCTTTTTTTGTTTGTTTTGTTTTTTGAGACAGGGCTTCCTCATGTAGCCTTCGCTGTCCTGGACTCACTCTGTAGACCAGGCTGGCCTCGAACTCACAGCGATCCGCCTGCCTCTGCCTCCCGAGTGCTGGGATTAAAGGCGTGCGCCACCACTGCCCGGCTGTCTATCATCTCTTAGCAGGTATAAATGCTGTTCCCTTTTTCTTTCTAGAGGAGCAACCCTCTAACTCTTCAAGTTTTCAGAGGCCCGTGGGGCTCAGAAAAGTTAGGTCACATAGCCCCATGGGGGCAAAGTTGGTTGGTGTTTAAACCCAGAACGAACTCTGAAGTCCAGGTCTGTAATTCCAATTAAGCAGGAGGACCAAGTGTTCGAGGGCAGCCCGGACTGCAAAGACCGTACGTAGCAACGTGAAGGGAAAAGCCGGATGTGGTGGCATACACCTTTTATTTCAGCACTCAGGGGGCAGAGGTAAGCAGATCTCTTGAGTTTGAGGGCATCCTGGTCTACACAGTGAGTTTTAGAATAGCCAGGGCTGCATAGATCCTGTCTCAAAAAGCGGGGAGTTGGCTGGGGGGGGGGAGGGTCATGGGAGGCTGGGAGTATGGCTCAGTGATCTAGACATCCACAGAGTCCCCACCATCACAATAAACAAAAGAATAAACAGACCCAAGTGGTCCAGGGCTTTGTTACTGTTGTCGAGACAGGGTTTCTCTGTGTAGCCTTGGCTGTCCTGGACTCGCTCTGTAGACCAGGCTGGCCTCGAACTCACAGCGATCCTCCTGCCTCGGCCTCCCGGGTGCTGGGATTTAAAGGCGTGAGCCACCACATTCAGCGTGGTCCAGGTTTTAGGCACCTCTTGTTCCCCCCATGCATTGCTCGAAGCTCATCACTTCAGTAGTGTCTGTGAGCATCATTACATCTTCTCCTAGGGGCCAATGCTGCTCCCTGTCCCCGAGTGCCTCGTAGCTATGGCTGTACAGGCTCAGCGTGGAGCATGTGCTCCATCTTTAAGGCGCCATGTCCCGGGTAGCACACACTTACATCTCTGCAGATAAAAGTCAAGCTCCTGAAGGAAAAGGGCTCCAGTTCTGCACAACAGGCAAAGTGTCAGTCTCATCCTCCTGGACCCTTTGTGATGAGTCTGTATCTGAGATCCCATCCCTTTCTCCTCACACCTGACCTCCTCGGGAGGACTGTGTGGGACTCTGTGGTACAGCTGATGCTGTGCAGGTTCCCTTCCAGAAGGACACGCCTCCTCAGCCAGCAGATTCCAGAGCCCACTGCATTCCAAGCTAAGTGCCGGGTGCCCTGGCTGGCACTGTGACTCCTTTTCACACAGCCATTGTGTATTCAGGCTATGACATCCTGCCACCGCCCGCCCCCCAGGGTAGCTCCCTCTCTAGGCATTCAACACCAATACAAACTGTTCTCAGCCACCTTACCCTCCCTCTTTCTTATTTCAGTAGTTAGGAACACCTACTGTGTACCTGCATCTAAGTCTAGGGCCGGAGGCAAGGGGATTGACCACAGTCCAAGATCTGTCTAGACTCCATTATGGACACTATGTTTCAAGAAGCAACCAGCCAAAGCCTGGTGTGCTAGCACTCGCCTTTAATCCCAGCACTCGGGAGGCAGAGGCAGGTGGATCACAGTGAGTTCGAGGCCAGCCTGGTCTACAAAGCAAGTCCAGCACAGTCAAGGTTACACAGAGAAACCCTGTCTCCAAAACCTAAAAAAAAAAAAAAAAAAAAAAAGCAACCAGCCCGGCCTGGTGGCACAGGTGGATTTCTGTGAGTTCAAGGCCATCTTGGTCTAATTAGGGAGTTTCAGGACAACAAAACAACCCCTACCCCCCCCCCCAAAAAAAACCCCACAATTAATACCTGGGGTAGTGGCACAGGACAGCAGCAAGTCTGAGGTCAGCCTGGGCTAGATGATAAATTCAAGGCCAACCCGAAATCTTATCTCAAGAACTGTAGTTTGCACATTTCTGTAATCCCAGTTTGTAAGGAGGTGAAGGAAGGCAGAAGGTTCGGGAGTAGGCTAGAGGCCATCCTAGGATACAAGAGCCTCATCTTTTAATTAATTATTTATTTTTGTTTTTTCGAGGCAAGGTTTCTTTGTGTAGCCTGTCCTGGACTCGCTTTGTAGACCAGCCTGGCCTCAAACTCACATAGATCCGCCTGCCACATGAACCTCATCTTTAAAAAAAAAAAATTAAGAAATTAAAAGAAATAAAAATTTAAAAAAAGCGGGAGACCCACATCAGAAAGATCGCTGTTACTTCGTAGATTCCAGACCAGGCACAAGGTGGCGCAGCAGAGCTCAGTCCAGGCTCCTAAGGTCTTGGCCAGGGGCCGTCAATGTCCTGTGGTCTAGGCATGGGAGTCTCCAGGATTTGGGTTCAGGAGCCTAGAGGATCCTTAACTTGGCACTAGCTCCCCGAAGCTATGTCCATCTGCTTCTCTTGGTAGCCCACCTCGGCCACTTCCAGAAATGGGCAAAGCTTCCTCCGCTCCTCCAGGAAGCCAAGCTCCGCCCGCCCCTTCCCGGCCCCTGGGGCTGCGCGCAGCAGCTCCCGCCTCTCCAGCTCCACCCCGGTCCAAGTAAGTCTTGGCGCTTCCGGCCCCTGGGGGAGGCACAGGAGTGGCCCTCCGGTGTCGCTGTCCCCGGATTCAGGATGAGTCCTGCCCTTTGGGTGGCAGTCCAGCCCGCCCCCCCCCCCGGCTCCTCCCTCCCAACCCTCCCCACCATCCTTCCGTTCCCCGGGCCGTGCCCTGCCCTGCGCCCTGCCCTGCCCCCACGGCCGCCAGGAAGGACGCAGCCTGGGTCCCGTGCCAGGGCTGTGAGTGTGCGGCCCCTCCCAGCTCGGCCAGGAATGCAGCTGGACCGCGGGGGCGGCCGCAGACTCCCGGCTCCGGCCAAGGCCCAGCGCTGCGCTCAGGCAGGCAGGTGGCCCCGGCTTGCCCGGACCTGGATTGCTTTTAAAGCTGCCTGCCCCTGAAGGTCCTGCCTTTATTTAAGGAGATCTCCTGAAAGCTTTGCTCAGAGGTTACTTTGGGGGGGTGGGGGGGTGGGTGCATTTTATTCCACTATAGCTGCGAGGGGGAGGATGTCGCCGAGTTTGATGTTATTTCATCCCAGGTCAGTACAGATGTAAAGAAACACACAGACTTGCTATTTCCCAAAGCTGTTTTTAATTTCAAAAAAATTATGAGGTCTCTTCCCACACTGGGGATAATGGGATGGGATAGCCCAGACTATTATCCCACGGTGGGGTGGGGTGGCGATCAGTGCAAACTCCCGCCTGGAACACACTGCAGTCACTGGGTCCTGTCATTCCACCACTGGGGACTTACTTTCAACACCCTCCCCGGTTAGGACAGGTGACAGCTGGATACGAAGTTGCCCAGGACTCAGTACTGTCTCTCCAAAGTGGCCCTGGCCCTCTTATGTGAGGGAAAGCCACCCGTGGCATGCCAAGGTGGACTGGTCTACCCACTAGGCTCAAGTCAAGATGCCAGCCATCCCTGGGTCTAAAGGTCAGCGCCCAGGCCCCGGCGGCCGCTCCAGTGCCTGTGTGCCTACTAGTACGTCCATGAGGTAGTCTAGCTCAGCCTCGTCCAGCTCTGGGGTTTCCTCCTTGGCTGGACCATTCTCAGGGCCAGGTTTGAGATCCTCAGAGGCCGGTACCCAGAGTTCGCTGTCATACATGGAGGTATCAATGTCCTCAAATAAACCCTCCAGCCCATCGTCCAGCAGACAGCCAGTGGCTGGGCCTAACAAGTCCAAGGATCCCAGGGTGGGTGGGACACCGGCTACGGCCCGGCCCGGAGGCCCGTCCTCAGCTTGGGGTTGGGGGGCCTGGTTTAGGTCCTCAATATGGTCCAGATCTTCCAGAAGGCTGGCCATGGAGGCTGAGAGGCCAGCGTCTGAACTAGCCAGAAGGCTATCTGCCACAGAGGGGGCCGGGGGTGACACGGGCACAGGTGTCAGGGCAGCCGCAGTAGGTTCCATGGACGCCTGGATGCGCCGCAGCGTGTTCACCACCAGCACCAGGTGCCGGAGGTCCGGCTCGCTCTGGCGCAGGCTGTGGTGGAGTTTGAGCACCGAGAGGTCAAAGAGCGAGCTGGAAGCCACGGCCGGAGGGGTCTGCGCCACCCCTGGGTGGCTTTGATCCAACCACCAGGAATCCACAGAGAGGACTTCCTTCTCTTCCTCCTCTTCCTCTTCCTCCCGCTTTCGCTTTAGCCGCTTGCTCAGCATCATCTGTAGGGAGGAAGGAGCCACTCAGTTATGGAAAAGCCAACCGTCCCTTCGCACCCGGCACTGACCACCGCTGTCAGTGTGATCCTGACAAGTCAATTAGCCTCCAAGTCTAGGGGTTCTAAGCCAATTCTTGCTGAGGATGAAACCTAGGGCTTCCTTCATGTAAAGCAAACTTTCTACCGACTCTGCTACACCTCTCCCCGGGCCCCCTCAGTGAACTTCTAAAATACTGATAGCACCTACATTATAAATTGCATTACAGATTAGATTAAAAGAACCAGGTAAGTGTGGTGGAACACGCCTGTAATCCCGGCACTTGGGAGGCGAGAGGCAGAGGCAGGTGCATCTCTGTGAGTTTTGAGGCCAGCCCGAAGTACAAAGCAGGCAGGCAAGGCTACACTGAGAAACACTGTCTCGAAAAACCAGCCAAACAACAACGACCAAAAAAAAAAAAAAAAAAAGAAAGAAAGAAAGAAAAAGAAAAAGAAAAGCCCTTGCAACATAGGTACTAGTACTTTTAAACTGTGTGTGTGTATGTGTGTGTGTGTGTGTGTGTGTGTGTGTGTGTGTGAGCGACTGCAGATGCCCAAAGAAGCCAGCTGCTGGAGCCCCTAGAGCTGGGGTTACAGGCAGCTGTGAGCCATCCGATGTGGGTGCTGGGACCTGAACTCAGGTCTTCTGTACGAAGAGCAAACTCTTAAGCCACACAATTAGTACTTATTTATAAGTACTTTTTTGGGGGGGTTGCTGTGTTGACACCGGGCTGCCTCACACTGCAGTTCAGGCTGGCCGCCTAATTTCAGGCAATCCTCCTGCCCCAGTCTCCCCAGGGTTAGGATCGCAGGTGTGTGCCACCTCTTGGTTGCAAGTGCAGCCACCTTACACATAAGAGTAGCCGCTCTGTATGGGAAACTACGTAATCAACTGCAGCTAACGCACACAAAGTGGTAGGAAGGTGCCGTCCTGGAGGTAGTCAAGGCAGCTTTTTTGTTTTTAAAGGAAGGTAACACTGGTGCTGAGCCCAGACGTGTGCGTGTATGTAGCGTAGGCTAAGGAGAACCAGGGCCGGGCCAAAGAAAGACCGGGAGAGGTAAACTGGGGGGTGGTGGGGGTGGTGGTGGGGGGAGGTTGAGAAAAACCCACAAGGAGCAGGCGCGCAGTGACACAGGAGGAGTCCCGGTGGGGGTGGGGCGCAGGCCTGAGGAGGAGCGGGCGGGAATAATAGGCTAGGATTTTTCAGTGACAGGGCAGAGTCCTGGAGGGGGGCGTCGAGGCAGGGAGATGACGAGCGGCGGTGTTAGCCGGCCCCACTAGGGGGATCCCGGTTAGCTGCTGCCTAGGAGAAGGCTGGTTGGTGGTGGGGGGGCAGCGTCGGCCGAGGAAGTTTACGGATACAAGTGGGGGCCTGAGCTGCCTTTCCGAGGCTGCTGCAGCCGCTCGGATGCTGGCCGCTTGAGTTTAAAGCCTAAGCTGTTTAGTAGTCGCTCAAGGAAGTGGTGGATTCTGAACTTGACTGAGTCAAGAGGGCTCACGGGGGTCGGGGGGGGGGGTCAGCCCTGGAGGGCCGCGGGAATAAAGCCATTGACAGAAGTTTTGAAAATCGGTACTTTCTTCCAGAGTGAGAGGGCTAGCGTTGGGGGGCCGGGGGGGGGCGGGCATAAAAGCTAATCTACCGGGAGAGGGGACACAAAAGCTTCAGGGTCTCAGTCCCCGGGAAAAACTGCCTAGACCTGGCATTACACTAAAAATCCAGTCTTTGCCCTTTACGCGAAAGACCCGGGAGTCGGGAACCGCAGGAATTCAGCCTCCTCCACCACCACCCCCGCCCCCCAGCACCCCCGGACTCCGCCTCCTCCCCTCACCCCGCACCCCCGCCAGCCCGAGTCCCGGCGCCCTCTAGCGACGGCCGGGATCCCCGGGCCTGGGTTTTCCCCGGGGACTCCGGCCCCACTGACCCCGGGAACCTCTCCACTCCCCACAGTCCCGACGCCTTTGCCTCCCCGGGGCCACTGAGAGCCGCGACCCCCACGGGCCCGCTCAGCGATCCGGACCTCCCCTCGCTTCCGGAAGGCAGCGGAGGCGGCTCCTCCCGGAGCGGCGGCGGCGGCAGCGGCGGCGGCGGGGGCGGGTGAGTCACGCAGCCGGAGCCAGGGAGCCGGCGCCTCCGCCCCCTTCTCGGGCTCCGGCGTGATTCACCTAGCCCGGCCCGGCCCGGGAAGGCGACACGTACAGGCCCCTGGCCGCCTCGATCCCGGACAGCCCCGGTGAGCATCTACCTAACCGGGGGATCGAACACGCTAGAGAACCGGGTCGCCCGTACCCAAGTCTTCACCACCACCGTCCCCCCCCCCCACCCCCCCACCCCCGCCAACCAGGCCCCTTCATTTACATACCCAGATCACTCGCCGCCAATCAGAACGAAGAGGGAGCCACACGCAGCCAATCAGGAAGCGGCGGCAGGAGCATCGCTCGCTCGCCCGGCTCCGGCAACCGACACCCGGGACGGTAGACGCCGTTCTGACTCCGGCGCACGACTCCAGACACTCGACTATCCCTAGGCTCCGCCCACTCGCGTGGCGGCCCCGCCCCCAGCGCAGGGCTCGGCCCCTGATTGGTGGTGGTGGGCGGGGCCTGAAAGGGGGCGGTTCCAAGAGCAGGGAGCAGGCTGTCTCTAAAAGCGCATGCCCGTGGGGGGGACGGGACAGACCGACTGCCCAAAGGGACAAATGCTAGTGGTGATTTCTTCCCCTGTGGGGCAGTGACAGGTAGGGGGCTTTGCGGTCTGTAAAATACAGGCCGGTCATTTCATGTGTGGTTTTTGGGAGAACGTATGGCTTATGGGAGAAGGTGGGGGCGGTGGTGGTGGTGATGGTGGTGATGGTGAGAGACAAAGTTTGTTAAATCGGCCCCGACCTCTTGAGAGTCAGAAAATTTAAGACTTCCTCAGTTGGGAGTGCCATGACTAGACTCAACTACAGTGGTACAGCCGGACCCTGCTATGGTTAAAGACAGGAGTCAGGTGGGGACGGAATGACACCAGGGTCACATCCTGGACATCGGTTCCGGAGTAGCTGTTGTGACTTTGGGACAACACTTTTAAGTCCCTCAGAATGTCAATTTTCCTGCAGGGCGTGGATGTTGACACCCATAACCCCCAGCATGGGAAGACTGAAGCAGGGGGGTTGTTTTGAGTTTGAGGCCAGACTGGTCTATGTGGTGTGTTCCAGGCCAGCCAGGACTTGAGGGTGAGGATACTGTGTCAGAACAAACAAACCAAAGACAAATGTTTTGTTGTTGTGGTTGTTGTTATTTTGTCTTTGGAAATGGTCTCACCCAGTTGCCCAAGTTAGCGTGGCAAACAGCAATGGTCGAAGGCTCTCTCAAGTTCCAGCCTCTCCAGTGACTGGAACCACACAGGCTTGTGCCATATCTAATAGTCTTTTTGTTTGTTTGTTTGGCTTTTTAGTTTTGGTGGAGTGTTGTTGTTGTTGTTGTTGTTTATGTATACAGTGCACATCAGATCACATTATAGATGGCTGTGAGCCACCATGTGGTTGCTGGGAATTGAACTCATGACCTCTGGAAGAGCAGTCAGTGCTCTTAACCTCTGAACCATCTCTCCAGCCCCATGTTGTTGTTTTTGAGACAGAATTTTTCTGTGTAACAGCCATAACTGTGTCCTGGAACTCAGAGATCTGTCAGGCTTTGGGATTTGTTTGTTTGTTTGTTTGTTTGTTTTTGTTTTTTCGAGACAAGGTTTCTCTGTGTAATAACCCTGGCTAATCTGGACTCACTTTGTACACCAGGCTGGCCTCCAATTCACAGAGATCTGCCTGCCTCTGCCTCCTGAGTGCTGGGAGGCCCGGCCAGCCTTTGGGAACAAAGGAGTGCACAACACATCTGGCCTCCAGCTAGTCTTAAAAGATGCCCAGAGAGGAACAGTTTAGTGAAAGAGAACTTGCCTAGTATTCCAGCATATGAAACACCTGGGTTTGATTACAGCACTAAAACATAAAATAAAAACAGCCTCTAAGAGTAGAATTTTTTGTTTGTTTGTTTGTTTGGATTTTCAAGACAGGGTTTCGCTGTGTAGCCTTGGCTGTCCTGGACTTGCTTTGTAGACCAGGCAGGCCTCGAACTCACAGCGATCCACCTGCCTCTGCCTCCTAAGTGCTGGGATTAAAGACATGCACCACCATGCCTGGCAAGAGTAAGATGTTTAAGGCCCGGGGAGGTGCCTCAGCAGCACACAGCACTTGTTAATCCTCCAGAGGACCAGGTTCAGTTCCCAGCACCTGTACACAGCTTACAATTAATTGCCTGTAACTATAGTTCTAATAGATCCAACACCCTTTTCTGGCCTTCTCAGGCACCTGACACACATAATACATATGCAGACAAGAAAGCACATACACATAAGTACAAATAAATAAAAAGTTTTTAGAAACAGTAGACTGTTAGGTTGCTGAGGTGACTGGGGGCAGTGGTAAAGGTGCCTGTGCTGCTAAGTGACAAGCTGAGTTCTGTCTCCAGGTCTTACATTCCTGCACAACCAGGGATACATAGAGGAACCTGTTTTAGCCGGGCGTGGTAGGGCACGCCTTTAATCCCAGCACTGGGGAGGCAGAGGCAGGCGGGTCACTGTGAATTGGAGGTCAGCCTGATCTACAAAGTGAGTCCAGGACTAAGGCTACAGAGAGAACTGTCTTACCGCCCCCCCCCAAAAAAAACCCCAAAGCAGGGCATGGTAGTGCACCCCTTTAATCCCAGCACTCAGGAGGCAGAGGTAGGCGGGGCTCTGTGAGTTCAAGGTCAGCCTGGTCTACAAAGTAACTCCAGGATAGCCAGGACTACAAGAGAAACCTTGTCTCGAAAAAACAAAAAAAAGAAAGAAAGGAGAAACAAAACAAATATATAAACAAAAAGAAAGAAATTCTGTCTCAAAAAACCCCAAAACAACAAACAAACAAAAAAGCTACTCTGTGAAGCTGGTGGGTGTGGTTCAGCCATTAGGAGCACATGGTGGTCCGACAGTTACAGTTATCTGTAACTCCTGTTCTCGGGAGTCAGATGTCCTGCTCTGGCTTCTGTGGGTACCAGACACAAATGTGGTACATAGACACACATGTAGGCAAAACACCGATATACACAAAATAAAACAATACTTAAAAAAAAAAAAGCTATTCTGTTATCAATAAAGATTCAAGCATTTAGCTGGGCGTGGTGGCACACGCCTTTAAACCCAGCATCCAGGAGGCAGAGGCAGGTGGATCTCTGTGAATTCAAGGCCAGCCTGGTCTACAAAGTGAGTTCAGGACAGCCAAGGCTACACAGAGAAACCCTGTCTCAAAACAAAACAAAAACCAATAAAAATAAAAAGATTCAAGCATTGTCTTTTATTTAATTATTTTTATTTTCTGTGCACTGGTGTTTTGCCTGCATGTGTGTCTGTGTGAGGTGGCAGAAGCCGTGGAACAGAAATTAAGGACAGGTGTGACTGGCCATGTGGGTGCTGGGAATTGAACTTGGGTCCTCTGGAAGAGCAGCCAGTGCTTTTAACCATTGAGCTATCTCTCCAGCCCTGAAACATTTTACACACACACACACACCACACAAAACTAAACTGGGTGTGGTGGCACACACCTTTATTCCCAGCACTCGGGAGGCAGGTGGATCTCTAGGTTCAAGGCCAGCCTGATCTACAGATCGAATTCCAAGAGAGCCAGGGCTACACAAAGAAACCTGTCTTGAAAAGACAGAGAGAGAGAGAGAGAGAGAGAGAGAGAGAGAGAGAGAGAGAGAGAGAGGGAGAGAGAATAGTGGAGGCAGGAGAGCTGGCTGAGTGGCTAAGAGCACATGCTGTTCCTACAGAGGGCCCAGGTTTGGTTCCCAGCACCCACATGGCAGCTTACAACTATTCTTACCTCCTGTTTCTGCTGAGCATGGTGGCGCAGACCAGTAATCCCAGCACTTTGAGAGGCAGAGGCAGGCGGATCGCTGTGAGTTCGAGGCCAGCCTGGTCTACAAAGTGAGTTCAGGACAGCCAAGGCTACACAGAGAAACCCTGTCTCAGAACAAAACAAAACACACTCCTGTTTCAGGGATATAACACCCTCTTGGTTGTTCAGGCACCAGGCACACATTTGGTTCATTGACATACATTCAGGCAAAACACATATCTATAAAGTTAAAAAAAAAAAAAGTAAGTCCTTAATTATTTGTTTGTTTTTCGAGACAGGTTTTCTCTGTGTAGCTCTGGCTGCCTTGGAACTCTTTCTGTAGACAAGGCAGTCCTCGAACTCACAGAGATCTGACTGCTTTTGGCTCCCAACTGCTTGGAGTAAAGGCATGCACCTGCGCCACCACTCCCCAGCTAAATACATCTTTTTTTCAAAAAAGAGAATAGTAAAGGCACAGTGGGACACACCTACAATCCTAGCACACGGGAGGCAGAGGCAGGCGGATCGCTGTGAGTTCCAGGCCCGCCTAGTCTACAAAGTGAGTCCAGGACAGCGAAGGCTACACAGAGAGACCCTGTCTCAAAAAACAAACAAAACAAAACAAACAAAAAACCACAAAAGGTGTGCCATTTGGACTAGGGTGTGAGGATATGTGATAGTTTCCCTGAGACAGGGTCTCTGTAGTCCAGGCTGGCCTAGAACTCTGTTGTTGAGAATTCTCTTTAAGCTCTGACCCTTCTGCAGTGACCTTTCCAGTGACAGGATCTGAGAGGAACACAGCGCTTCTCAACTTCCCTAACTCTGCAGCACTCTAATCCAGTTCCTCATGTGGAGGTCACCCCCTACCTTAAATTATCTCCGTTGCTGCTTCATAACTGTAATTTTTTGCTGCTGTTATGAATCGTAATGTAAATATCTGTTAGGCGACTCCCCCCCTCCCCCGCGCGAAAGGGTCATTCGACACCCCCCCAAAGGGGTCACGACCCACAGGTTGAGAACTGCGGGACTAAGGTGTTGCTGTCTAAGCTGAGACTTGGCAGCAAAGTGAGGGAGGAAGAATGTCAAAGGGGAGGGTCAGTGCAAAGGCCCTGAGGCGCTGTTTGTCAGGGACCACAGAGAGGAAGAGAAGTCCTTAGAAGGTTCAGATCTCGAGGCCAGCCTGGTCTACAAAGCGAGGCCAGGATAGCCAAGGCTACACAGAGAGACCTGTCTCCAAAAACCAAAAAAAAAAGTTTCAGACCTTTGTCCATATTGAACGAAGTGAGATGACAAGACCCTTGAAGAGGGCTAAATGAAAAAGGAAGAAAGGAACAAAGAAAGAAGAGAAGAGATCTGCTTCTGATAAGAGACTCGAAGGGAACTGGACAGGGCGAAATGGCAGAGAGACCTAAAGGAGAGGTGCCAGCTTCCAGGGTAGTCGGCGGGAGCCTCCCTGAGGAGGTGACTTTGAGGCTGGGACTAGAAAGTGGAGGAGTTAGGAATTCAGGAATTGGGGACGGGGGAGGGAGGGAGGGAGGGAGAGAGAGAGAGAGAGAGAGAGAGAGAGGGAGAGAGGGAGAGAGGGAGAGAGGGAGAGAGGGAGAGAGGGAGAGAGAGAGAGCCTTGAGAAATGAAACCAGAGCCAAGCCACCGGGCCTGGCAGGCGAGGAAAAAGGGGGAAATCTCGCCAGCTGGGGAGAGAGGGAGGGAGCGAGGGAGGGAGGGAAGGAGGATGGTTCGGGTTCGGGGGAGCGTCCCGCCCCTAGCCAGCCGCCCCACCCGGCCCCTGGGGAGGGAGGAGGCGCCAGGGCGGCTGCTGGCCTCCGCTGCTGCCTCCCCAGGTCTCCTGCCCGCCGGCCAGCACGTTCCGAGGGTGGGCAGGTGGGTGGGACTCGGCCATAGCGCCACGCCCAGGGCCTCCGCGGCCCATCCCCCCCCCCCCCCCCCCCCCCCCCCCGCCCATCACCACAGTCCGGCCCGGGAGGGCGGGTTGGGGAAGGTGGACTCTGGCCTCTGGGGTTGGTCCCTCGGCAGGGCCAGCCTTTCCACTTCTGGGGCCAGTTCTTAATTAGGGAAGGAGCTGGGCCGCTCTGAGTCTCCTGTCTGTTCGCCTGGAAATTGGGGGGGGAGGGGGGGGCGGGCGGCGGTGCTTCTGAGATTGGCTGGTTGCTGCTAACAAGCTCCTGAATTATTCCTCCCTTTCCTCTTCATCCTCTTTTTCCCTCCTCCTCCTCATCTGTTTGTTTGGTTTCTGAACACGATCTCTATCAGTAGTAACCCAGACTTACCTAGAACTGGCCATCCTCCTGCCTCCGCTCCCCCGCGCCCCTCCCTCCATCCCCTGTCCCCCTACAAGCGCTGGGATGACAAGGTTTGTGCCACCATGCCCAGCTCCTCTCACTTGCTCTAGGGAAGTAAAAGACTTCCAAGAAAAAGGTGAGTCAGATCTCCTCGCCTCTGCCGAACACCCTCCCTCTGCAGGAAAGGAAACTAAAATCTTCCCAGTCAGACAGCCACTAGACCCTACGGGGCGACTGCCCTTACTCTCTCAGCCGCTTGCTCAGGCTGCCATGGCCACAGCTGTGTGACACTTGTTCTGGTGCACGCTCTCTCTGCCTTCAGGGCCTTTTGCTCTGGTTGTCATCTCCTTCAGGACTTCATCCGACTGTCAGCCTGAGTTTTTTGAGACAGGGTTTCTCTGTGTAGCCTTGGCTGTCCTGGACTCACTTTGTAGACCAGGCTGGCCTCGAACTCACAGCGATCCACCCGCCTCTGCCTCCCGAGTGCTGGGATTAAAGGCGTGCGCCACCACCGCCCGGCTTGGAGTTCGTTCTTATGTTAACAATTTTTTCCTTCTTGTATGTACGTTGCATTTATATTCATATGTGGCAGGTGCACAAACACGCGTGTCCACATGCATGTGGAAGCTGGTCAACACTGTGTGGTATCTTCCTCTATGACTCCAGAGCCTTGCGTTGAACCTGGAGCTCACTGACTCGGGCCCATGTGAGGATCTTCCACCTCTAGCTCCTGAATGCTGGGATCAGAGGCAGCTGCCATTCCCATGAGTTCTTATGTGGGTTCTGGGAATCCAAGCTCGGGCCTTTATGTTTTCATGACAAGTGTTTTTCATCCACTGAGCCCTTTTTCCCCAGCCAACAATTTTGGAGCACCCACCAGGGCGGGGGAGGGGAGCACCACTGGGCAAAGTCCCACATAGTTCCTCCTCTGAGAGTTTCTGGGAGAGTTGGAGACCAACCATGAAGAGGTAATAAATAACCTGGGTTGCACAGGTGCTCTTAAGAAAGTCAGACAAGCCGGGCGAGGTGGCGCACGCCTTTAATCGCAGCACTCAGGAGGCAGAGGCAGGTGGAGCTCTGTGAGTTCGAGGCCAACCTGGTCTATAGAGTGAGTTCAGGACAGCCAAGGCTACACAGAGAAACCCTGTCTCAAAAAACCAAAAACAAAAAACAAAAAACAAAAAACAAAACTGGGCATGGTGGTGCATGATTTTAATCCCAGCACTCAGGGAGGTAAAGGCAGGCCACTTGCTATAAATTCAAAGACAGCCTAGTCTACATAGTGAGTTCCTGGACACAGAGACACCTTCTCTCAAAAAACAAAACAACAGCAGCAACAACAAAAACCAAAAACCAAAAACAGGCCAGGCATGGTGGCGCATATCTTTTTTTTTTTAAAAATATTTATTTATTTTATGCATAGGAGTGCTCTATCACATGTATATCTGCTTACTAGAAGAGGGCATCAGATCACATTTCAGATGGTTGTGAGCCACCATGTGGTTGCTGGGAATTGAACTCAGGACCTCTGGAAGAGCAGACCATGCTCTTAACCGCTGAGCCACTTCTCCAGCCCCGGTGGTGCATATCTTTAATCCCAGCATTTGGGAGGCAGAGGCAGGTGGATCTCCGTGAGTTCGAGGCCAGCCTGGACTATAGAGCTGGTTACAGGACAACCAGAGAAACTCTGGGGGAGAAAAAAAAAGAAAAAAAAAAAAAAAAGAAAGAAAGAAAGAAAAGGAAACTCAAGATGGTGCACGCCTTTAATCCCAGCACTGGGGAGGCAGAGGCAGGTGGATCTCTGTGAGTTCGAGGCCAGCCTGGTCTACAAAGTGAGTCCAGGACAGCCAAGGCTACACAGAGAAACCTTGTCTCAAAAAACCAAAACAACAAAAAGTCAAAGGACTATAGTGTCTCACACCTACACACAGTGACTCCATATCAAAAGAAAAACAGGGCCTAGAACAACAGCTTCTTAGGTGGTTAAGGACAGCACTGCTGCTGTACAGGGGCGGTGGTGGCAGAGGCCTTTAATCTCAGCACTTGGGAGGCAGAAGCAGGCGAGTGAGTTCAAGGCCAGCCTGGTTTACAGAGCTAGTTCCAGGACAGCCAAGACTACACAGAGAGACCCTGTCTCAAAAACAAAACCAAACAAAAACCCGAAAACAAAATAACAGGACTGTTCTTCCAGAGGACCAGTGTTCAATTCCTACACCCACACGGTGGCTCAAAGGTACCACAGTACCAGGATACTGGACACACATGTGGAACAGTGACATGCATGCAGGGAAAGTGCTCATACACATTAAAAAAAAAAAAAAAGAATGCATTTGGGAAAAAAAAAAGTTGCCGGGCGGTGGTGGCGCACCCCTTTAATCCCAGCACTCGGGAGGCAGAGGCAGGAGGATCGCTGTGAGTTCGAGGCCAGCCTGGTCTACAAAGCGAGTCCAGGACAGCCAAGGCTACACAGAGAGACCCTGTCTCAAAAAAAGCAAAACAAAAACAAACAAACAAACAAGCCAAACAGGGCTAGAGTGCAGCTTAGTGGCAGGCGCAACACTTACTGAGCGCGTGGAAGGCTCTGGATTCCAGCCCTAACCACCGTCTGACAGCGAGGACGACAGTAACACTGAACAGGCTGTAACGGAATAGCGGTCCTCGTGGGATATGGAGCCAGCAAAAGCAGGCGACATACGGTGACCGGCAAAGCTACCCTCTGGGAAGATGTCATAGGCAGAACAGAGGTCCTGTGGTACAAATGAGCTTAGGGTGGGAAGGAGACCAGATGAGTAGACTGACGTGAAGGGGAGTAAGGGAAGAAACTGAGGAGGCCGTTTGGGTGTGAGCCTGAGTCAGGCCCTTGTTTTCTCTTCTGAGTGGGGGTGGGAGTGGGAGAAGTTGCTGGAAGTTTCAAGAAAGAGAAGGATGTGATTTATTTACTTTTAAAGTTTTTATTTATTTATTTATTATTTGTTTTTGTTTGTTTTTTTTGTTTTTTTGTTTTTTTGTTTTTGAGACAGGGTCTCTCTGTGTAGCCCTGGCTGTCCTGGACTCACTTTGTAGACCAGGCTGGCCTCCAACTCATAGCGATCCGCCTGCCTCTGCTTCCCGAGTGCTGGGATTAAAGGCGTGCGCCACCACGCCCAGCAAGAAGGCTGTGATTTAATTAGCATTTTGTCCTTGTCTGAGGGTCACTGAGGTAGGTCTCACCTTCCACTTGGAGAGATCGGCTCTCAGCTGTGCTATGGCAGGGCTAGCTGGCCCTCAGAACTGTGGGGACTGCTCTGGATCCCAGGTTTGTGGTACTGTATCCAACTTTTATGTGGGTTCCGGGCGTCCCAGCTTCGGCCCTCATTCTTACTGGGCAAGCACTTTACCCAGGAAGTCGTTTCCCAGGACCTGCCTCTTTTATTATTAGTTTTGTTTTTGAGACAGGGGCTGGTAGCCATAGCTGTTCCTAGAACTGGCTGTCTTTGAACTCAGGGACCCCCTGCTCTGCCTTTCAAAGGCATGGGCTGCCACACCGGACTAGCTCTTGGTTTTGCTTTGGTGTGTGTGTGTGTGTGTGTGATAGTTTTTCTTTTTTCTTTTTCTTTTTTTTAAATATTTTTATTTAATTTTAATTTATGTGCATTTGGGTGAGGGTGTCAGATCTTAGAGTTACAGACAGTTGTGAGCTGCCATGTGGGTGCTGGGAATTGAACTCTGGTCTTTTGGAAGAGCATACAGTGCTCTTAACCACTGAGCCAACTCTCCAGCCCGTGTGATGGTTTTTCTTTTTCTCTCTCTTTTTTTTTTTTCTCGTGTGATGGTTTCTTTGTGTAGTCTGTCCTGGACACACTTTGTAAACTAGGCTGGCCTCGAACTCACAGAGAGCCGCCTCCCGGAGTGCTGGGATGACAAGCGTGCACCACCGTGCCAGGCTTAGCTCTTATCATTTATCTTTTAAAGATTAATTTATTATTGTGTATACAGTGCTGTCTGCATGTACACCTGCAGGTCAGAAGAGGGCATTAGATTTCACTATAGATGGTTGTGAGCCACCATGTGGCTGCTGGGAATTGAACTCAGGCACTGTGGAAGAGCAGTCAGTGCTCTTAACCTCTGAGCCATCTCTCCAGCCCTCTTTATTTATTTTTAAATAACTTATTTATTTTGTATTTTATGCGCATTGGTGTTCTGCCTGCACATACATGTCTATGTGAGGTAGCTAGCTCTTGGGGGCTACAGACAGTTGTGACCTGCCATGTGGGTGCTGGGAATTGAACCTGGGTCCTCTGGAAGAGCAGTGTTCTTAACTGCTGAGCCATTTCTCCAGCCCCTAGCTCTTCTTATTTTCAAAGACAGGGTCAAATGTAGCCCAGGCTTTTGTTAAAATTCCTTCTGTAGCTGATCTTCTTTCCTTGGACCCCAAATGTTGGGGTTAAAGGTGGGTACCATCACACCTATCATGCAGCAACTTGGGATCCAGACATTTTGAGACACTTCCCTACAGTGTCTTCACCCCTCTTTGGATTGGCCCTATTTTCAGATAACCCCTGAGCCTTCTTAGATACGAGGCCCCACCCCCACGTCACGCAAAGGAGGTATGTGCTGGGAAGCCAGGAAACCACAAGCGAAAATCCCCATCTCTGCCATGCAACCCTTCCAGAAAAGTCCCTAGTGCAGGGTTCGTTCACTTGGGCATGGGCAGGACAGTGACATGTGACACTCCTTCCCGGCCTCACTCTCCACCAACTAACTGGCTTTGCACCTCGCAAGCCAGAAGTGAATTTCTGAACCCAAACTTGGTGTAGGTTCCGAGAACAGCAGCCTAAGAGATTCATGTTCGGGGCTGGAGAGATGGCTCGGAGGTTAAGAGCACTGTCTGCTCTTCCGAAGGTCCCGAGTTCAATTCCCAGCAACCACGTGGTGGCTCACAACCACCTGTAATGAGATCTGGCGCCCTCTTTTGGTGGGCAGGCACACGTGTGGGCAGAACACTGTATTACCATGGTGAGGGCGGAGCTTGGCCTGGCACTGCGCACCTCTGCCGTGGACACTCATATTTGACTTCAGAATAAACGATCTCTTATCACCTTTAAATGGGGGGGGGGGGAGATTGGGATTCATGTTCCGTCCTGGAGGGTCTTTGGGCCTCAGATTTCCCTTCAGGGCCTCAGTAGCACATTCCCTAACGAAAGGTTGATGGTTCAGTTCCTAACAGCCCCAGCCTGTGACACACGTATGCTCCATGGACACAACCACGCCCATCTGACTGAGTTTCAATCCACTGGAAAGGGTTATAAACACTGTGGTAAACAGGGCTCTTACCAAGCCCCCCACCCCCCCACGGCAGCAGAAAGCCTGTCTAGGCTCTACTAGTGAGGGCCTGGGAGGACCACTCATCCGAAGGGGACTTGCCTGAAGTTCACCTGTGGGTGCAGCTCAGCAGGTTCTGGGCTGGCTCCCTGTCAAACAGAAAACAAAGGTGCGGAGGCCAGCAATGCTGAAGCTTCCTTACCTCTGTCCCTTTCCTGTCTGTCTCTAAACTCCAGGCTTCTGGATGCTATTTCAGCAAAGCAGAGTGGTGCACAGCTTTCAGCTCAGCACAGCACTTGGGAGGCAGAGGCAATTGCTCGTCAGTGACTTTAGGGACAGCCTGGCGTACATAGTGAGGCCATTTCAAACAGAATGGTATTTTTTTTTTGCAGATGGGGGTAAACCCAGGTCCTCCCACGTGCAACGGTCCAATCGTTCAGCTATACTCCAAGCCTTGAGGTTTTTCCTATGCAAATGTAAAATTTGACACAGTGTATGTTTCTAAGCCTAAGGATTAAAGGATTTAGTTTGCATAAAGTGGTTCTGACAGTATCCTTAAACCAACCAGTAACTTATTTTTCACAATGTTACACCTGCCCTATGTTGTTAAAGAAAGGATGTAAATGTCTAGAAAATGTAACAGGCTCTTCCCTGTATCATCCCAGAGCAGTCTACAAATTTAAGACAATTCCAATCTTTCCCAAACTGCTTTTATTAGAAAAACAAAACAAAACAAAAACCAAGGGGAAAAAAAAAACTCAAAAAAAAAAAAAATTAAAAAGCCACTACAAACCCTGCCCCTTTTTCTTTTTAAGTAGCACAGCATGGAGCTGGTAGATTTGCACCCCCTATTGCACATGGTCCGGCCTGGTTATGAATCAGGAGGCTGCTGGGACTGGGGTCCTGCCAAGAGGTTCAGCCTGCCAGGAGGAGACCAGCCCCTCCCCCTCCCTGGAGAGGCAGCCCACCCGCCATCCTTTGACAGGTCCAGCTTTATCTTCCCTGAGGCCCTAGTGGTCGGGAGGGCAGTGGGAACTGACTGGAAGCAGAAGAAATGTGTAAGTGAGAAATCAGACTCCCTGAAACAAGAGTCTCGTTAAGGCATTCGGAAGAGATAAATTAATTCAGGAAGACCCGCCTTCACGGAAGGCTGGGGTAAACCAGACAGACGCACATGTGCGGGACAGTTTGTGGAATCCTGACACAGGAGGGGAGGAGGCCCTGATCACTGTGTAGAGCCTCTGCCAAACACACACACAAGTGTCACATCCAAGGACCCAGCCCACCGGAGCCGACGTCAGGACGGATCCCATCAGCCTTAGGATCCTAGGATGATCTCCATGATGTGGTCTAATTCGTTCCACTCCCAGGATCCCGGGGCACAGAAGAGGCTGTGAGGAGGCTCAGGGGGTGGGAGTGCAGAGTCCTTTTCTACCGCAGATGTGTCAATGTCCAGAAAGAAGTCGTCCAGGCCCGTGTCTCCCAGGTACCGGGAGCTCAGCGCTTCTAAGAACACAGGATCTGACTGGGCCATCGTTTCATCCTGGGGACTTGGGGAAGCTGCCAGATTCTGAGGCGGCTCCATCCCGTCCATGGATGTATCCAGCTCCCGGAGGATAGAGCCAATGGTGGTAGAGAGGGAGAAATCTTCCTCGCCCAGGAAGAGAGGCTCTGGGGGCAGGGCAGGCGCCGGCGCTAGGCGGATGGCGGCCTTGAGGTGCTGGAGCGTGTTGTGGATGAGGACGTGCCTGCGGAGGCTGGGCGGTCTGGGGCCCAGGCCGCGCTGGACTTTGTCCAGAGAGATTCGAAGCAGGGCTTGCTGGTAGCTCCGAAGAGCTGTTGGATTCCAGTCCCACCTCTCTTCCTCCTCCTCCTCCTCCTCTTCCACATCAGAATGTTTCCTCTTTAAGCCTCCCATGTCCTGTGGAAAAGACAGCCGAGTCAGACACTTTTGGATCCCACTTTCCCCAGCCAGCCTATGTAATTGTGGGAAGTTTAATCCTCCTCCTCCTCCACAGAACCTCTACTTAAAGTGCATATAGTTGGAGTCCTACAAGGCTAAGATTGGGCTAATAAATGCGTGCGAACAAGATGCAGGTGGAATTGTTGGGAGTGGTGAAAGTGTGTGTGTGTGTGTGTGTGTGTGTGTGTGTGTGTGTGTGTGTGTAGGGGGGGCAGGCAGGCGGCGGTGGGAGGATTTCTGTAATCGTAACCTCAGTATTGAGGAGGCAGAGGCAGAGGCAGAAAGTTCAGATGTTCAAGGTCATCCTCAGCTGGGTAGTATTTCAAGAACAGAAGGAGCTGGAGAGATTGCCGAGTGGTTAAGAACACTGGCTGCTCTTCGAGAGGACCTTAGTTGGATTCCCAGCACCCACACGGGCAGCTCATAACTACCTAACACACCAGTTTTAGGAGATCCATGGCGTCTCCGGGCACCAGGCACACAAGTGGTGCCCAGATACACATGCAGGCAAAAATACCCATACACATAAAGTTAAAATTATGAAAATAGCTGGGCGTGGTGGCGCACGCCTATAATCCCAGCACTTGGGAGGCAGAGGCAGGTGGATCTCGTGAGTTCGAGGCCAGCCTGGTCTACAAAGTGAGTCCAGGACAGCCAAGGCCACACAGAGAAACCTTGTCTTGAAAAAACCAAAAACAAACAAAAACAACAACAACAAAAAACAAAAACAAAAAAAAAAGAAAAGGTCTCCATAGCCGATTTCAGGCCAGGCAGAGTCACATGGTCAGACAACTCTGTCTCAGAAAAACAAAAAGGCTCAAAACAAATCACAAAAATGCCTGAGCTTGGCTTGATTACCTTTTACTTGCCTGTGGTAGGGACAATGTTGAATTTACACTGTGACAATCAACTTCAACACTTGTGAAGTGACGACCTTAACTCTAGTCTCCATGGATCTTGGTACTGTTCCCACACAACACTTTTATTATTATAATCCCTCCCCCCCCTAACAAGTCGCAGGACAGACAGGAGGACAGAGCAAAGGACCAAGAGTGTATCTCAACTCTGCCTTGGATACCGTGATCTTGACGAGATGTGCTGTGGCATCTCCGGACCTCAGAGATTTAATTTCTCATTATTTTTTTGGTTCTTTTTGAGAGAGTGTTTCTCCGGGAAGTTCTGGAACTCCCTCTGTAGATCAGGTTGGCCTTGAACTCATATCTTACTGCCTCTCTCTCCTGAGTGCTGGATTAAAGGTGTGCGACACCATGCTCAGCTGAAGTGTGTGTGTGTGGTGAGATTCTTCTTCTTCTTCTTCCTCCTCTTCCTCTCCTCCTCCTCCTCTTCTTTTTAAAGCAAGAATATTTCTGTCTATACCTGCTTTCCTACAACCAAGCCCAGAAGCGTTCACAAGAGAGGGCGCATTACCTAAACTCAAAGGAAGCTGGCTAGGACTCCACCAACACCAAGATGCGCCCTCTAGCGACCAGTCCAACCGGACCTTCCCTTCCCATAGTCACCGCCTTTCCCTGGGTCTCTAGACCAGTTCCAAGAACACCCCAATATATCCTCAGGGCCTTCTGGGACCTGTGGACCCAGAGCCGCCGGGCAGAGGCTGTAGTCGCGCTCGGAACTACAATTCCCAGAAGGCCACGCACACCCCCCCCCCCCCGAGGGACTGGACACAGCCGCCCTCCCTGAAAACATGCGCAGTGGAGATCCGGCTGGTGGGGGAAGGGAACCGGGGACACCCAGCTGCCCAGCGCCCGCCGAGCCCCGCCCTTTGCTGCCTTCGGGGCGGTGAATCTGAGCTCCACGCCCCGAGCGCCCCTCCCCCACCCGCCTTCAGCCTGAAACCAGCTTTCTCCGGGTCCGTATCACCCCAGGAAGTTCTGGCTTCTTCCCTAAACTCTTCTCGGGGTGATGAGACCCACATCCCATCCCATCCCATCGCCCAGAGACGACAAGTAACTCTCGGGTACATTAAGTCCCGCTGGGGAGACTGGGTATCTCAATTCTGAGACCTCGTCCCAAACCTTCCCCTCATTCCGCTCGACTTCCAAATGACTCTGGGCTTTTACTTTGCAAACTCCCAGTCGGGGCTCCGAGACCCGGACACTGAACTCCCCCCACCCCACCCTCCCCGGCGTTCCCTTCTCTCAACGTCGGCGTCTCAGGATCCAAGGCTCGGAGCCTCTGGTTCCCGGGTTTCCTTCCTCTAAGCAACCTCACATTCCTAGGCTCAACAGTCTGGCTTTTCCTCCAGGACGCCGTGGAACTCCGACCTCACCTCAGCCCACTCGGCGAGACCCAAACCGTGTCCTGCTCTCCAGATTCGTGGACCTCCCCTCCCCCAAAAAGTTCTTTCTCCGTCCCCTCGGTTCTCCAAAGGCCCAGCTCCTTCGGAATCATCCCGCCTCCCCCTCCGGTACCGATGCTGGAATCCAGTCCCCAGCCTTGCACCTTCCAATGCCCATCAGTCACACACCAATCTGCGCCTTCCACTCGGGTCCCTGCCGGTTTTCCGCCTACCACGGGGGCGCGCCCCCTTCTCTTCCTCCTCCTCCAACTCCAGGAGAAGTCCCCACCCGGGGCCGCCCACGACTCACCTCGGCGGCCAGGGCGGCCACGACTACCTCGGGCAAGCCTGCGGCGTCCCGTGCCACCAGCGCCGGGCAGGAGTCGGGGCTCACTTTCCCCGGGGGCCTCTGGGTCTGGCCCCGGGGGTGGGGGCGGGGCCAACTCGGCTCCTCCCCCCCGAGGCCAGCCTCGAGCCGCCATTGGCTGGAATCCTGCCCGCCGTGGGACGCCATTGGCTAGCAGCAGCTACGCACGCTGGACCCTCCCCTGGGCGCCCCCCCCTCCCAGTCCACCGCTGGGCCGGGTCCCGTTTAGGTTGGCTACTGGTTTAGGGGGGCGGGGCGGAGCCTGTAGGGTGGAGGGTGGTAAAAGCCGTCAGGGCGGCTGCTTTGGGCTCAGCTGTCTCCCCGACTCCTTCTGTCTCACTCCAGTCTCCTTATTACCAGGCCCAGACCCCGCTGCGGGGCGACGCTGGGTGACGCCATGCTCGCCCCCCCCTTCCCTTGCGGTTTTGCAGGCTGGGCAAAGCTGGTAGAGGCCACGCCCCCCCCACTGGAGTTCCGAAGGCTCGGGCTAAGCGGAGGGGGGAGTGGGGGGGAATGGGGGGGGATGCATTAAACACCAGCCAATAGCATGGCGCGGCTTGCGTTGCCTGAACGACCGTAGCCCCGCCCCTTGGCTGGCAGAGCTCTCCCTCCCCACCCCCAACCCGTTTTGTAGGCGGAGCCAATGCTTAATCTAGAAATTGGGGGTGGGGGGAGAAGGTGGAGGGGGTTCTGCTGCTTGTTTGGTGGAACCTCCTGGATCCTAGGCAACTCTGTTCTTCCTCACTCTTCATAGCTTCTCGAAGCTCTGGGGACAGACTCAAAAACTTATTATTATTATTATTATTTTTGGTTTTGGAGGATTGAACATTGGAGCATTCTGGACAAGCGCCGCAAGTGTGAGCTATGTGCCCCTAGGATGCTTACATTGGCATTTATTTACTTATTTTGCGACGCGGTCTCATAGTGAAGGGTCGGGTTTCTCCCTCACTACTTGGTCTCTGGTGCCCTCCTTCCTGTTTTTTTTAGGATTCACTTTCAGGTTTCGTTTTGCTGTTTTCAGACAGTCTTCTCGAAGCCCGGCTGGACTCCTGCGTAGACAATGCTGGCCTTGAAATTCTAATCTCCCCGCTTCCTTCGCCTCTATCCCGGAGTTGCAGGTGTCCATCTCCAGGCCCAGAACTTTCCCCGCTTTGCTTTGTGTGTGTGTGTGTGTGTGTGTGTGTCTGTGTGTGTGTTTGCGCATAAAACACAGAGACTAGCTGGTGCTAGCCAAAGTGCTGGTATCGCTGAGCTACATACACCCCCAGGTACTCGTTGTTTTCTGAGATAGGCTTTTGCTAAGTGGCCTGAGCTGTCCTGGAATTCTGTATCCTCCTACTTCAGTCACCTAGTGCTAGCATTTAGGCATTCACCACCTTGCCTAGCTTGCTTTCAGTTTTTCTAAATGGCTCCAACACCTTCTAAGAAACAAACACAGGACTCCGCCCTCCTCTCCCCGCCCCTCCTCTTACCTTATCACAAGAGTACAATACAAGGCAAGTCTCTGTAGTAAGACAGCCAGACTCTGGATCTTCTTGGTTTTGCTTTTGTTGTTGTTGTTGTTGTTTTCCCCCAAGACAGAGTTTCTTTGTGTAGCTCTGGCTGTCCTGGAACTCACTCGGTAGATCAGGCTGGCCTCGAACTCACAGAGATGCACCTGCCTCTGTCCCCCAAGTGCTGGGATTAGAGGTGTGCGCCACCACCGCTTCGTAGGTTTTGCCTTTTTTTTTTTAAACGGTTATTTTATGTGTGTATTTTGCCTGCATATATGTATGTGCACCATGTACATGCCCAGCGCCCACAGAAGTCAGATGGCTCAGTGGTTAAGAACACTGACTGCTCTTCCAGAGGACCCAGGTTCGATTCCCAGCATCCATATGGCAGCTCACAACTGTCTGTAGCTTCAAGATCTGACACCCTCACACAGACAAACATGCAGGCAAAACACCAATGCATATAAAATAAAAAAAAATTATCAAAAATCTTTGTGCTGCAATGGCATACCCAGCCTAAAATTATCAAAAATCTTTGTGCTGCAATGCCATACCCAGCCTGGATCCTTTGTGCTGTTACTGTTATTTATTTTAATTTTGTATATATGAGTCTTTTGCTTGCATTCATGTTTTTTGTCCCCACCCCCCACCCATCTCTCTGTTATGTTTTTCAGAACAGGGTTTCTCTGTGTAACCTTGGCTGTTCTGGGCTTGCTTTGTAGACCAGGCTGGCTTTGAACGCACAGCGATGCGGCTGCCTCTGCCTTTCTGAGTGCTGGAGTGACAGCAGGCGTGCACCACCGAGCTCCACTTTTCTTGAAGGCGTTCCTGCACCACATGCATGCAGCACTCACAGAGGCCACAAGTTACATGCCCTTCTAATTGGAGTCACAGTTAGTTGCTTTTTTATTTTTTTTTTTAAGACTTATTCATTCACTTATTTATTCAGTATGTATACAATGTTCTGCCTGCAGGCCAGAAGAGGGCATTACAGGTGGTTGGGAGTCACCCTGCAGTGGCTGGGAATTGAACTCAGGACCTCTGGAAGAGCAGACAGTGCTCCTAACCTCTGAGCCATCTCTCCAGCCCTAGTTAGTTACATCTTACCTCTGTACACAAACCCTAACCTTCTGCCTGCCCCCACCTGGGCTAGGGCCCCTGAGGACAGGTTCCAAGGTTATCTCTTCTTGGTCTATAGTATCTTTCAGGTACTGGGTGCAGAGCCAAGTACCCAGTGAACATCGTTGAATGCTCAGACGATGCAGGGAAAGAGAAATTGAATTGGCAGAAAGGAAACCAAACCACAACTGTGAGCCAGCGCGATGGCTCACTAAGGCTGACAATCTAAGTTTAATCCTTGGGACCCACATACTCAAAGATCCTCACCTAAACTGGGTGTAGTGGCGCACGCCTTTAATCCCAGCACTTGGGAAGCAGAGGCAGGTGGATCTCAGTGGGTTTGAGGCCAGCCTGGTCTACAAAGAGTTCCAGGACAGCCAGAGCTGTTATGCAGGGAAACCCTGTCTTGAAAAACAAAACCAACCAACCAAACAACCCCACAGCCATGATCTGAAAGCGTGAAGAGGCAAACCTCCAGCCCCTCAAAAGGGCCAAGTTTTTCATGGAGGAAGAGAAGTAGCTTTGTCAGTGCTGTAGGTTTGTGGCTGCTCAGACGAGGCCTCTTCTTGACCTCATTGTGTGGGACTCAGAGGGATTACTCTCTGGGTGCAGAGAGATGGGGAGTGGGGGTGGGGTGACAGGACAGTGGAGGGGGAGATGGGAGTGACTCTCTCAGGCAGGAGAAAAGTATCCGGGGGAACAATAGAAGAAGACGGTAGATCCCAAAGAGAGACACCATTAGCCATCAGGACAGGGCAGTATATATATGTACACTGTCTCGAAAAAATGTGGCTCGGTGGTGGAGAGCTTACCCAGCATGTATAAGACCCTGAAAAAAATTTTTTTATAGGCAGACAGAGAGGAAAATTAGGATTAGGTTTCCTGAAATGATTTGAAGCTCTTGGCTGAAAATTTATTGATCCCTCCACGTGTGTTATTTCTCAGGGTGCCATCGTCCCACCAGGGGACAGGGTCCTACTCATACTGGTGGGAGGGGTAGGTGTTGTGTCCGTCATACTCATCGGTGGTGAGGCAACGGAGCATGAAGTGGCCCAGGTCATGCTTGGATATGACCCTTGAGGGCCCTCGTCCATCCAGGGTCACCGTGTAGGCCCCAGTTAGTGGCTGGTCCCCTGTGAAAGAAAGACATGGGGATGAATGAACCCACCATCCTTTCTGTTTTTGTTTGTTTTGGTTTTTCGAGGCAGGGTTTCTCTGTGTAGCCTTGGCTGTCCTGGACTCACTTTGTAGACCAGGCTGGCCTCGAACTCACAGCGACCCACCTGCCTCTGCCTCCCGAGTGCTGGGATTAAAGGCGTGCGCCACCACTGCCCGGCTGTTTTCAGATTTCTTATTTTAAACATTTCAAGTTTTGTGTATGATGTGTGTGTGTGTGTGTCTGTGTGTGCATGCGCATGTGGCCTCCCATATTAGTTCATCAATTTTATTTATTTATGTATGTATTTATTTATGTATTATTTATGTATTTATGTATTCTTGAGACTTGCAATACGGCCCAGCCTGGCCTCAAACACATGGTCTGGGATGGCAGGTGTGTACCCCCACTTTGAACTCACAGAGATCCCACTGCCTCTGCCTCCCCGAGTGCTGGGATTACAGAAGGGCACCTCCACACCTGGCTCAATTACATTTTATTTACTTGTTGAGGACGATGTCACATGCTACAGCTCCTATGTGGAGACCAAAGGACAATTTCAGGAATTGAACTCAGGTCCTTGAGGTTGGTGGTAGGAGCCTTTGTCCACTGAGCCACCTTGCCAGCCCACACTTTTCTTTCTTTCTTTTTTTTTTTAAAGATATTTTATTATTTATGTGTATGAGTATGCTGTCTTCATGCACACCAGAAGAGGGCATCGGATTATATTATAGTTGTGAGCCACCATGTGGTTGCTGGGAATTGAACTCAGGTCCTCTGGAAGAGCAGCCAGTGCTCTTAACCTCTGAGCCATCTCTACAGCTCCTTTTTTTTTTTTTTTTTGGTTTTTTGAGACAGGGTTTCTCTGTGTAGCCTTGACTGTCCTGGACTCACTCCCCTTTCTTTTTTCTCATGTGGGTGTGGAGCTGAATACGAGCCCAGCGTTGGCAGCCTCAGAGGAGCCAGGGCCGAGCTCTCAGGTGGAGAACAGGCCTGTGGTGATACTGCCCCAGGGTCCCCACTACACTCACCTATGTGGGGGGGCATCACGGCCACGTACTTCAGGCCCGACTCCTGCAGCAACTTATGCATCCGGATGTGGTCATCGGTCACGTCCTGCAGGCGTGGGGGCACCTTGGTTGGGTCCCATAGCAGGAAGGCTAGTGGGGGTGGACACAGGGCAGGGTTAGCCTGGGCCGGGCAGAACCATCATCGCCTCTTGGCTGCCAGGGTGCACGTCGCAGCAAGAGCAGCCATGCCCCCAAGCCTGACAACCTGAGTTTGCTGTAAGAGGCCATATGGTGGAAAGAGGAGAGCTGACTCCCACCAAGTCGCCCTCTGAGCTCCATAGGCCCGCCCCGCCCCCCATCATAACCAACACATGTAAAGACTGCTCTGTGTGGTATATGTGCACTCTTGGGCTCTATGTGTGAATGACAGAAGTCTATGTCGGGTTCCTTCAAGTGGTCTCCATCTTAATTTCTTCTTCTTCTTCCTCCTCCTCCTCCTCCTCCTCCTCCTCCTCCTCCGACACAGGGTTTCTCTCTGTAGCCTTGACTAACCTGCACTTGCTTTGTAGACCAGGCTGGCCTTGAACTCACAGAGATCCACTTGCCTCTGCCTCCCTGAGTGCTGGGACTAAAGGCGTGCGCCACCACCGCCCGGCTTCCATCTTAATTTCTGAGACGGAGTCTCTCACTGAGTCTGGAGCTCAGCAGATGGCTAGACGACTGACCAGCAAGCCCCAGGCAGCTTCCCCTTCCTTCCTCCCTACAGCTAGGATCACAGGAATAACACCACACATCTATGCGTTGCCTTTTTTGTTTGCGTTTTGTATTTTTGGTATTTTCAACACAGGGTTTCTCTGTGTAGCCTTGGCTGTCCTGGACCCGCTTTGTAGAGCAGGCTGGCCTCGAACTCACAGCAATCCGCCTGCCTCTGCCTCCCGAGTGCTGGGGTTGAAGGCGTGCGCCACCACCGCCCGGCTTATCTATGGTTTTTGATGGGGTGGTGAGGACATGAATTCAGCCCTTCGCAACCTGAGCCACCTCTCCAACTCAGCGCCACAGCAATCGTTGTGAATCCCGGTGGCAGAAGTGTTCAATTAGCGGTGAAGAGCACCGCCTGCGCTTCCAGAGGACCCAGGTTCAAATCCCAGCACCCACCCGGCAGCTCACAGCTGTCTGTAACCCCAAGATCTGACACCCATGGACACACATGCAGGCAAAGCCACCAATTTACATTAAAAAAAAAAAAGAATTAAAAACAAAACATAACAACACAACCAGGGTCCTATGTAACCTAGCCCTAATCAGATTTTTTTCAGGGTGAGGGAGGAGGGAGCACAAGTTAAATAAATCTTACAGTTTCCTTAATGGAAGCAAGACTTTAATTTTAATCACTTACAGTGGCCTCCAAGAGAGAAAAACAAACAAACAAAAAACAAAACAAAACAAAAACATTCAGATGGGTGGTGGTGGCACACGCCTTTAATTCCAGCACTTAGGAAGCAGAGGCTGGCGGACAGATGTGAGTTTGAGGCCAGCCTGGTCTACAAAGTGAGTCCAGGATAGCCAAGGCTACTATTCAGAGAAACCTTGCCTTGAAAACCAACCAACCAACAACAAAACCCCCAAAAGAACAAATCATTCTAAAATCGCAGATTTGTGATAATTTTTCTTTGTAAAACGAGGGGGAAAGCAGCCATAAATGCGTTACTGGCTTTCAAGCTTTTTCACTTGGTGCAGGTCCCAGCTGCCTGGACCATGAAGCCCTTCCTCATGCCTCCTCCCTTCCCAGGAGACCATCGGGGGCTGGTAAGGAGAGGTGAAGGGAACAGGCTGGTGCATCACATCTCTCAGCTGCCACTAGCTACAGCAGCATGCTTGCGGATCGCCAGTCGGCTTCTCGGTGGCCTTGAACAAACTGAGGGAGGTAAGAGCTAGTGTCTCACAAGCATCCGTTTTACGGCTTGTTGGGAGGGTTAAGTGGTTTTCACGCCCAAGTACCTGACACTCAATAAATGCTGTTAGCATTAATTGCTATTGTTAACCACTTCCAGATTACTGAGGATTATCAGCAATCCTGAGCATAGAACATAAGACCTTATATATGCTGTACCACTGAGCCACGCCCCCAGCCCCTCACTGGGGGATTCTAGGCAGGGGCTCTACCACTGAGCCATGCCCCCTGCCCCTCACTGGGGGATTCTAGGCAGGGGCTCTACTACTGAGCCACACCCCCAGCCCCTCACTGGGGGATTCTAGGCAGGGGCTCTACCACTGAGCCACACCCCAGCCCCTCACTGGGGGATTCTAGGCAGGGGCTCTACCACTGAGCCACACCCCAGCCCCTCACTGGGGGATTCTAGGCAGGGGCTCTACCACTGAGCCACACCCCAGCCCCTCACTGGGGGATTCTAAGCAGGGGCTCTACCACTGAGCCACACCCCCAGCCCCTCACTGGGGGATTCTAGGCAGGGGCTCTACCACTGAGCCACACCCCAGCCCCTCACTGAGGGATTTTAGGCTGGGGCCCTACCACTGAGGCACATCTGAGGCCCTCAGGAATTATTTAATGTCCGTCTGTCTCTTAAAAAAAATATAGATAGATAGATTGGCATTCTACTTTATGAATGTCTGTGTCAGGGTTACAAATGCCCAGGAACTGGAATTACAGACAGCTGTGAACTGCCTTGTGGGTGCTGCGATTTGAACCCTCGTCCTTTCTTTACTCGCCGACCATCTCTCCAGTTCTAAGGTCTGTCTCTTTATAGGTGGGGAGGGCAGCAAGCTGGTGTTTACCACAGCCGCGTCACACTCTCTGTGAAGTGTCCCCCACCTCTTGGCTCCCTTTTCTTCCCAGGCTTGGTTCACGACATCTCTGCAGTGCCTTTTCCTATCCTGGCTCTGCTTCTCTGGGATGTCGGCTCAAGCGGGAATCTGTTTATCACCTCACTTTTATCTGTGAGCCTCGTGGGCGTGGAATCTAGGGCACCCTGCTACGTTCACAGTCGCTGCTCAGTTAATGTATGGTGCCTTGGAACAGCTTTCATGCCCTATTCCAGAGGACTGGCGGTTGCTTGTTCAGGACTCACCCCCTTCCCAGCTCAACCCCCCTTCCGTGACCCTACCACCCACCCGAGGTGCAGGCCACGACCTTGTCCACTCCATGTGCCTTCATGGCTGCCACTATGTTCCGGGTGCCCTCGGACATTACTGTGGTGGGACCTTAGAGGGGACAGAGAGTGACTGTCACTGGCAGGTGGCTGCGGCGGTGGCGGCGGCGGCGGCAGTGGTGGCAAGGGTGGGGCTGGGGGCGGGGGCGGGGCTGGAGGTCGAGGTGCAGGGAGGGGCCGAGGGCAAAGGGGGGGCTCAGTACTGAGGTCATTGCGGGTGCCCAGCAGCACGATCACCGCGTCCTGCCCAGCCACAGTCTTGTCCACGTCGGCCGCCTCCCGAACGTCCCCTACCACCACGTGGGCTGGCTGGGGCCCCTCGGACGGCAGCCTGCTGGAGTCTCGAACCAGCACCGTCACCTCGTAACCTGTGGAGAAAGAGGAACAGAAAGGCAGGTTAGCGAGCTGGCAGGTGGCTGTACAAGACCCTACAGGGTGTTGTGAACCCATAAACCTATTTTGTTCCCAGGCTTCTCCATTCTTAGCCCTACTCTGGGGTGATGGTACTCATGCTTGCAAATTAACAGTTGATATCTAGCTCACTATTTTTATTTTTATTTTTATTTTTTTTTGGTGGGGGAGGAGAGGTCACCATGCCCAGCTGGCCTGAAACTTAAGGATCGTCCTTGTCTCAGCCTCCTGGGTCGCTGGAAAGACAGGCCTGCAACACTACACTGGATTAGAAAAAAACATTTATAGCATTAACACACACTATGTCCCAGCTACCAAACACTTTTCACATACTCACTCCTTTACTCCTTAAAGTTGGGTGACGTAGACCTTGTCTGAAATAAAAACAGCACCCATATTTTTAAAAACATTACTAGGACATTGAATTTAAAAGATTAAAATTCGGGCAGGGCATGGTGGCGCACACCTGTAATCCTGTAATTGAGGCCAGCCTGGTCTACAAAGCGAGTCCACGGCAGCCAGGGATACACAGAGAAACACTGTCATGGAAAAACAAACCAAACAAACAAACAAACACCCCCCCCAAAAACCCCAAAAGCTGGTTTCTTAGCTATGACAAGAAAAGCAAAATCCAAATGATGAGACTTCATCTAGATTTTGAAATTTACTGCCAGTCTGGTCTAAATAGTGAGACCTTGCTTAAACAAAACAAAACAAAACTCCAAACTCCCAAACTTTTGGTGCCTCAAAGAACACCAATATGAAGAAAATAAAAGGGCCGAGCTGCAGAGAAGGAGTGTGCTCCACAAGTGTGAATTCTACACCCCGAATCCACCTGAAAAGTCAGGAGGGAGGGTAGGGAACTGACTGGGGGTGGATTGGACCAGTAAACTCTGTGGTGATAATACTTGAAAACAAAAGGCAAGTTTGTAATCTCAGTGCTCAGAGTTAAGTGGCTCACAGGGGCTGGTGGGGTAGCCAGCTCAGCAGGCTCAGGGACTCTCCTGTCCCAGTGAGAGACCTTCTCTCAAGAACAAAAACAAACAAACAGACAAACAAAACAAAACAAAAAAACAAGTGGGCTCAGTGGCGCACACCTGTAATCCCAGCACTCGGGAGGCAGAGGCAGGCGCATCACTGTGAGTTCGAGGCCAGCCTGGTCTACAAAGTGAGTCCAGGACAGCCATGTCTACACAGAGAGACCCTGTCTTGAAAAACCAAACCAATCCAATCCAATCCAAACCAACCAAACAACCAAACAACCAAACAAAAACCAAAGCCAATCCACTGACACTGACCAAACAAACAGCCTACAAATAACATACCAGTTCACACCTGTCAAGATGGTGTGACTAAGGCCTCGTGTAAGGGTTGGCACACACTGGTGGGGAGGAAGCTCCAACTCATGCCTCCCTCAGGCCTTGCTGAGGGCAACACTACACGGTGTGACTTCTTTGGAACATTCTGGCAGTTCTTCAAAAGATTCCACACAGCCTGAGCATGTGACTCAGCAGTTTGACCATCAGATAACAGACAGAAGGCAAGCGAAAACATGTTTTCACTCCAGAGTTTTCCCGTGCATAAATATACTAGTATTTTCATAACATCTGCCAAGTGCTTAATGGAGAGACCCATACATGCAGTACTATTGCACAATAAAAGAGAGAGAGAGAGAGAGAGAGAGAGAGAGAGAGAGAGAGAGATACTGACCCATGCTGCAATAATTTGAAGAAGGAAAAAAATGTATATATAGCTAAGTGAAAAAAAAAAAAAACACCAAGTCACATAGCAGGGTGGTGGTGGCGCTGGCCTTTAATCCCAGCATTCGGGAGGCAGAGGCAGGTGGATCTCTGTGAGTTCGAGGCCAGCCTGGTCTACAGAGTGAGTCCAGGACAGCCAAGGCTACACAGAGAAACCCTGTCTCAAAAACCAAACCAAACCAAACAAACAAATGCTCCCCCCTCCAACGACAAAAAAAGCTCACAAACAAACAGACTAGGGAGAGATGGCTCAGGGGTTAAGAGCACGTGCTGATCTTGTAGAGAACCCAGGTTCGAGTCTAAGCCCCCATGTGGCAGCTCACAACTGTCAAGTAACTCTAATCCCAGGGGGATCTGACGCCCTTGTCTGACTTCTGTGGGCACCAGGTAATGTATATAGGCAGGCAAACTGTCTATACATATTAAGATAAAAATGTAAAATAACCCTGCCTCCAAAAAACCAAAACAAAAAAAATTTATTTAAAAATTTTTTTCATTGTTTATTTAGTATTTTTGGTCAGGGAGGGACTGACAGAGTTTCTACATATATAGCTCTGGCTGCCTAGAACTCTTTATATAGGCCAGGCTGGCTTTGAACTCACAGAGATTTGCCTGGCTCTTCCACTGTGCCACCATGATTGCCCTTATTATTACTGTTGTTGTTGTTGTTGTTTTTTCGAGACAGGGTTTCTCTGTGTTAGCTTTGGCTGTCCTGGACTCACTTTGTAGACCAGGCTTGGCTTGAACTCACAGAGATCCGCCTGCCTCTGCCTCCTGAGTGCTGGGATTACAGGCGCGCACCACCACTGCCCGGCTGGCTCTCTCTCATTCTCTCTCTCTCTCTCTCTCTCTCTCTCTCTCTCTCTCTCACCATGCTGGCCTCGAACTCACAGTGATCTACCTGCCTCTGCCTCCCAGAATGCTAGAAGCTCTTAAAGCAAGCAAGCGAACTATCCCTGTGAGCTGGCTCAGTGGCTAAGAGCACTGGCTGCTCTCATTGTTAGTGGACCAGAGTTCAGTTCCCAGCACCCAAGTCAAGTGGTTTATGATTGCAACTCCACTACCAGGGGTCTGACACCTCAGTCACCTGTTAATTACCTGCACATATCCCCACACAGACACACATCTACATAGAATTCAAAATACTAAAACCAAAGCGAGTCCAGGACAGCCAAGGCTATACAGGGAAACCCTGTCTTGAAAAACAAAAACAAAACAAAACAAAACTACTAAAACAAGCGAACCTAAAAGGAAATATTAGAAAGACAGAAACACACACACACACACACATGAAAAAATAAAAAAAAAATAAAAAAAAGAAGAAACTAAAAATATAATAAAAATTTAAAAAGTGCTGGGTGTGGTGGCGTATGCCTGTAATCCCAGCACTTTGGAGACAGAAGCAGGCGGATTGCTGTGAGTTTGAGGCTGGCCTGGTCTACAAAGTGAGTCCAGGACAACCAAGGCTACACAGAGAAACCCTGTCTTGAAAAACAAAAAACAAAAAACAGAAAAAAAAAAAAAAGAAAGAAAGAAAGAAAAAGAAAAGAAAGAAAAGAGCCACTGGCTGGAGAGATGGCTCAGAGGACCATCATCTGCTTTTCCAGAGCGGACCTGAGTTCAATTCCCAGCAACTATGTGGTGGCTCATAACCATCTACAGGAGATCTGGTGCCCTCTTCTGGTGAGCAGGCACACAAGATAAATAAATGAATCTTAAAAAGGGGGGGGGGGAGGGGACATGCAGTGGTTAAAGAGATGGCTCGGCTCAGCGGTTAAAAGCACTTGCTGCCAGAGGATCTGGGTTTAATTCCATGGACCCACACGGTGGCTGACAACTATCTACAACTCCAGTTTTAGGGAGTCTGGCCCACGTCTTCTGGCTTCAATGGGCACCAGGCACAGAAAAGTGGTGCACAGACAAAACAAATACACACAAAAAAGGGGGGGAATCACATACAGCTACCAAACAGAACACATTCAGATTTTTATTAATTAATTAATTAATTAATTTAATGAAGATGAGTGCTCTGTTTGTATGTTCACCTGCAGGCCAGAAGAGGGCGCCATATCACCTTGGAGGACACGGCCCTGACTGGGAGGAGACGCATGCATTTAATCCCAGCACTGGGGAGGCAGAGGCAGGCGGATCCCTGTGAGTTCGAGGCCAGCCTGGTCTACAAAGTGAGTCCAGGACAGCCAAGCCTACACAGAGAGACCCTGTCTGGGGGGTTGGGGAGAGAGAGAGAGAGAGAGAGAGAGAGAGAGAGAGAGAGAGAGAGAGAGAGAGAGAGAGAGAGAGAGAGCGCAACATTGAATTTATCTTTTTCTTTTCTTTTTTTTTTTAAGATTTATTTATTTACTATGTATACTCCAGAAGAGGGCACCAGATCTCATTATAGATGGTTGTGAGCCACCATGTGGTTGCTGGGAATTGAACTCAGGACCTCTGGAAGAGCAGTCAGTGCTCTTAACTGCTGAGCCATCTCTCCAGAAAAGAAAAAAATTCATCTTTTTCTGCTTTCACTTTCAGTTCTCATTAATTGCCCAATGGAGGCCAGGTGGGGGCGTGGGGGGGCTGCCAGGACCTAGGCTGGGACTCTATGGACTTCCTTGGCTACTTGATACATTTTGATCCTTTGTGACCAATTTAAAACATTCCAGAATTCACCGTGACCCCCCCCACCCCGGCAAGTTTAAGAAGTCCTAGGTTGCAACAATTTTACAAAGTAGCTATTATTATCACAATCCGCCTACTCTGAAGATAGGGAAACTGAGGCAAGTTTAGGTAACTAGCCACGAGCACACAGTTAGTGGGTAGAGAAAGCCAGAGCCAAATTCAGGACTGGCTTGCAATCTTTAATCTGAGTTCAGTTGGCCAAAGAGGATAACCACCAACTCTGCACGGGCCTGAGCACCGCCTAGCTTGTGAGTCATTTCATCCGTGCCCCAAGGCAACCTGTTTTTTGTTGTTGTTGCTGTCCTTGGGCCTTGCTTTGTTTTTGTTTTTCACAGGGTTTCTCTGTGTAGCCCTGGCTGTCCTGGACTCCATTTATAGACCGGGCTGGCCTCAAACTCACAGGGATCCACCTGCCTCTGCTTCCCCCAGCGCTGGGATTAAAGGCGTGCGCCACCACCACCCAGCTCAGAGGTCAACTTTTCTGACTGGTTCTTTCCTCTCTGGACATCCAACTTAGGTGGTCAGGTGCCTTTACCCACTGACCCATCTTCCCAGCCCACATCCACTGCTTCAATACTGGTTTTCTTTCTTGTTCCTTTTATTCATTTATTATAATAATAATAATAATAATAATAATAATAATAATAATAATAATAATAATAATAATAATAATAAAAATAATATAAGACTTTTAAAATTATTATTTATTTATATATATTATATATTTTAGACACAATAAATAAATATAATTTATTACTATTATTACTATTACTACTACTACTACTACTACTACTATTATTATTATTATTATTATTATTATTATTATTATTATTATTATTAACAGATATTTAGGACTCTTAACTGTAGATGACAAGGCATTTGGTTATACGGGTGTGCTGTGCGGCCCACCAGACTCCATGTTTGTCAGGCCCTTGGCCCTACGAAACGACAGAGGGAATACAGCCCAAGCCCTTCCTAGCAACCTGTTGTCCTCGGTTGCGCACAGGGCCCTGGGCATCTAGAAAACGCAATGGGTCCCACTGAGCCATGCCCACTCCCCCCCTCCCGGGCCCCCCACCAAACCTCTTTTCACAGGTGGATTCCAGGCAGGTGCTCCACCTCCGAGCTATATCTCCAGATCCCTTCCTGCCTCTCAGGTTTTTTTCTTTTTTCTTTTCCCTTCCTGTTTCTGGGCCACAGGGAGAAAAGGCCGGCCACCTGGAATTCTTGTGTGCAGTTCCAGGTGTAACCAGCAGGGTGAGCCAGCGGTAAACAGTGGTTTGGTTTTTTGGGGGATTAAGGTGACCGGTATTAACACAATACTCCACAAATTCATGGTGACACAGCACTTCTCAACTTCTTCCTCCCCTTTGCTGTTCCTCCCTAGACATGATTTATCAGCAGCTTGCTTTAGTTTTTTTTTTTTTTTTTTTTTTGAGACAAGGATGGTTTTGACCTCCTGAGTTGCCCACCTCTGCCTCTCCAGTGGGGGGAGGGGGACCACAGGTGCACACCACTACAGCCAGAGGCAGAGTGGTTTTCAGTGGTAGGCCCAGGCCCTACTTTTGCCATGAATTAACTAATCCCTAGGAAGGATAGTCCATGGGGGGGTGGGGGAAAGAAAGAAATGAAACTTCTAGAAAGTTCCTCACCCAGAGCAGGGCTGGGCTACGCTACGCTAACAATCATTGGGGTCTGGGCTCCTGGTGGCCTCCGCCCTTTTGGGGCGCTGTGATAGTCAGTATCTTAAGAATTGCTGAGGCTAGTAAGGGTGTGGCCCTTTATCTGGAACTTTCAGGCCCGGTTTAGAGTTAACTTCTAGACTGAGGAGCCAGGGGATGCTAGGGGATCCTGTGCCCCTTCATGGGGCAGCCCAAAGCTTTAACGCAAAGACTTTTCCAGGACTGTAATTCCCAGGCTCTGACTTTACTTCTAGTGTGATCTCTTTCACTCTGCTGGCTAACGTTTTGTATTAGTGACCAAGCGGATGTTTCTTGGTTTTTTGTTTGTTTGTTTGTTTGTTTTGTTTTTTTGAGACAGGGTCTCTCTGTGTAGCCTTGGCTGTCCTGGACTCGCTTTGTAGACCAGGCTGGCCTCGAACTCACAGCGATCCGCCTGCCTCTGCCTCCCGAGTGCTGGGATTAAAGGCGTGCGCATGCCACCACTGCCCTGTTTCTTGTGCTCTTAAGAGCAGGAACGGAGTTCAAATCCCAGCACAGCCATGTACCAGCATTTCACTCTCTCTCCACCTCAGTTTTCTTATCTGCCGAGTCGGGGTAACCCTAGCTCCCATTCCAAATGAGGGTCACCAGGATTTTAACAAGTGTAGGGAGATGGTCCAGCTGGTACTGGCTCAAGGAAACCCTTGCCACAGTGGCCGCCCCATTTCACAGGTTTAGACAGAACAGTCAGAAAGGAGTCCTCCACGTTCCTACGGTTAATTCCTACGCCTCAGACTCACACAAAACTGAATCTCAGAAGTCCTCCATTTCTGTCCCCTCGGCCACTTGTTGCCCCACAGGCTGGGACACACACAAGCCCCGTGTGGTCTCTGCCCGGCCCCGGGGCGACCTTTCCCCCCAGAGCTCCAGCCCGACTGCTCATGACTTCCCCCCCCTCCCCAACCCCACGCGCCCCGGCTCCTGCCTGCTTCCACCGCCTGCGCCAGTGTGGTGAGCCCGGTCCTGCCGGTGGCACCGAAGATGGCGATCTTCTTGACAGTCATGCTTGCGGGGGGTCCAGGCTCCCAAAGGCTGAGAAGTCCCAGGACGCGCGGGAACCCAATGGCTGCAAGGTGGCGCGCTGCTCTCCTCCTTTCCCAAGGCGGAGGGAGGGAGGGAGGGGGCGGTGCCTGAGGAGGGACCAAAGGGCGGGGCCGATCAGACCACGCCTCCCGTGGGGGGGAGGGAAGAGCGCGAGTGGGCGGGGGCAGGAGTCAGATGACGTTTTCAGACCGCCTTGTCTGATAGGCGCTTAAAAGGAGTGGGCGGTGCTAAGGCAGAACGTCAATCAGCGCTCAGTCTCCCAGGGTCAGCTACCCTTAGTGGGCGGGGAGGGGCGGGGCCAGCCGGGGCATCACGCCCACCATGCTGTCTCTGGTCACGCCTCGTTATTATACACTTAGGCTCTGAGATGGTGGTACTCGCCCCCCCCAGAGCCTCCTCCCAACAAGCAAGAGGTGTGTGTGTGTGTCGGGGGGAGTGAGTCTGTACTTGTGTGACCCTCGGTGACCACAAGGGACAGCGTGGTTTTCGGCGACACCCCATTTCTTTTTCTTTTCTTTCTTCCTTTCTTCTTCTTCTTCTTCTTTTTTTTTTTTTAGTTTTTGGAGACAGGGTTTCTCTGTGTAGCCTTGGCTGTCCTGGACTCGCTTTGTAGACCAGGCTGGCCTCGAACTCACAGCGATCCGCCTGCCTCTGCCTCCCGAGTGCTGGGATGAAAAGCGAGCGCCACCACCGCCCAGCCCCTGTTTCGTTTCTTACGTTGCAAGAACGGGTGGTGTGTGGAGATAACTGGTGCTGTTATTCGTCTTCCATGGGGTGTTGCTGTGAGGGGGCCCCCCAGCCTGTGTGATAGGGTGCGAGTGTGAGGCATGCGTGAGGTAAGCTGTAGTGGCGCGTGGGACTGTCGGACCGGAATGGTTTGTGACTGTGTGACATTTACTGTGGCTCTTCCTGGGTCTTGTTGAGGCCGTGATGTATGTAGTGTGCAGCAATACAGGGTGTGCCACCTCCAGTGCCTGGGCGACTGTTGTGACATTTCAAGTGTGTAAGAATGTGTGATTGAGCCGGGGCGGTGGTGGCGCACACTTTTAATCTCAGCACTTGGGAGGCAGAGGCAGGTGCATCGCTGTGAGTTCGAGGCCAGCCTGGTCTACAGAGTGAGTCCAGGACAGCCAAGGCTACACAGAGAGACCCTGTCTCAAAAAACCAAAATTAAAAAGAAAGAAAAAGAGTGTGATTGTAAACTTTGTGATGTATGAGTGTAGACGCTCTGTTGACACATTGGGAGTGTGTCACATTTGTGACTGTATGTGCCAACCGCGTTGGTGGTGGTGGTGGCTGTATCTGAGTGTGTCACAGTGTGTGATCCTGGGACACTGCTCAGGGGATGTCATGTGACACCCGCACCCACACACCCACACACACACATTGTGGTGGTGGCTGTATCTGAGTGTGTCACAGTGTGTGATCCTGGGACACTGCTCAGGGGACGTCATGTGACACCCGCACCCACACACCCACACGCATTGTGGTGGTGGCTGTATCTGAGTGTGTCACAATGTTTGACCCTGCAGGACAGGACATTTTACTCAGTATAGATGACTGCATGTGGTAGTGCAGTCAGTGGTGGCCTTAACTGAGTGTGTCACAGTGTGATCCTGCAGGGAGAGCGCTCACTATTTCCTTCTGGAACACTGTTCAGGTGGCTTCCTGTGACCTCCGTTGTGGCGGTGGCTGTATTTGAGTTTATCACAATGTATGACCCTGTATACTCTGTATGGGTGACGGCATGTGACACTGTTGCTGGCAGCTGTATCTGAGTGTGTTACAGTGAATGATGACCCTGCCAGGCCACATTCCAGAGGGTCTGACCCTGAGTGACCCCATAACGAAGGAGTGACACCGTGAGATTGTGCGTGTGGAGTGTGTGTGACGTTGCCAGCGGCCCCGTGTGTGTGTGTGTGTGTGTGTGTGTGTGTGTGTGTGTATGTGTGTGTGAGAGAGAGAGAGAGAGAGAGGCAGGGTGGGAGTGTGTGACGCTGCCTCGAGCGCTCGTGAGCGCGGCTGTGCATCGCACACACGCGTGGCCCGGTGTGTGACAGCGCGGGCGGCGGGGCGGCGTGCGGGAGGGGTCCCGGGGACGCGCGGAGAGGCTGCGGCGCGTGGGGGAGGCGCGGCGGCGGCGGCGGCGGCGGCGCATGCGGATCTGGCCGAGCGGCGGGCCGGCTGGGCCGAACAGAGCCGGGCCCGGCCGGGCAGCGGACGCCCGCAGGGAGGGCGGTGCTGCGCGGCGAGCATCGGGGACCGCAGCGGCGGCGGCGGGCGCCCAGGTGAGCGGCGGTGCGACGGCGGCCCCTCCCCAGCATCTCCCCACCTGGCCCAGCATCCTCCCCCGCACCCTGGCGGGCCTGAGCCGCCCCCCGAGTCTGTTTAGCCGGGTGGAGGTTTGAGGTCCAGTATGCAGGGAACCCCTCACCCCCACATAGCCTAGCCTCTGAGCCAGACGTGGTCCACCCCAAGGCCTTCTCCTTCCCAGGCCCCTCTCCTCCGCGCAGTGACTGGACCACAGGGGCAGACAGGCGCGGCTTTGGAAGGGTTAAAGCGCCCTACCGGCCTTTGCTGGAGCCCGCGGGACCCCTTTTCCTACCCACCCCCACCCCGCACCCCCAAAGGCCGGGAGCTGCAATCTGGGCCCAGGAAGAGCTCGCCAAGTCCTAAGCGCCGCCCCTGGCCCAGGTATCCTCCATTGGGAAAAGAGTTGTGACCACCCCATTAATAGGGAAGGAAATCAAAGCACAGAGAAACCGAGTTCAAGATACTAGGTTTCTACGCCGCCAGAATAAAGCACCGAACCCCTTTCTTTTTGACTCTTGAACAGTCCCCCCCCGCCCCCGCTTCCTAAGATGAGACCAATGAGGGAAAACTCAGAGCTGGCTGGCCATGTGTCTCAGCGGTGGGACACATGGCAGTTTGCTATGGATGTAATTCTAGACACTACGATGGGAAGAAAAGAATGAGAGAGACGTACTGAGGGCTAGCTCTGGACCAGACACCTCCCTCGTCTGCTGAGTGAGCAACTCATTCCATCTTCAGATGGCCTTAGCGTTTCCACAGATGATCCAGTCAAGACCAGAGAGGGGCAAGAGGTGGAGGCTTGACCGAGGTCACACGGGTAGTCGGAGGTAGCCACGTGGCCACTTACAGCTTTCTATGAAAGGAGAACAGTGTTTTTTTTTTAGGGTGCCCACCCAAAGGAATAATCTCCTCCACCCTTGGCCACAACTTAGCGTCTTATACTCTCCCGAGTTTGAGACTGCCTGAGTCTTAAAAGTGGGACTGAAGTTTGTACGTGGGGGCTTGTGTCGGAGACGTACTTAAAGATGTCACCGACCCCATATAATAGGTATTTATAATGTATCAGGCTTCTAGGAAGACAGTGTATCAGCCAGCTATTGCTACTGGAATGCTGTGTAACAAATCACCCCACCCAAGGCATTGTCTCAAAGCCCTAGGCACTCATTTAGCTGTGAAGTCAAGGGCTTAATACTTTAGGTTAGAGCGGATTGTTCGGTTCATCAGGCCTCAGCCGGCATACTCAAGTTTTAGGGGGTGTCATAGTGATATGGGGTCATTATTGGTCGCTGTAGCTGGTCGTAGCTGGACAGCGTATGGCCCCGGACATACTCTAGAGTTAGTTCAAGCAGTCACCAGTGTCTAAGGCTCAGAACTGGCCAACCAGTGTTTCCCACTCAACTCTGCGGGTCAAAGCAGGTCACATGTTAGAAGCCAGGGTCAGAGCCCAGCGGTGGTAGTGGTGGCGCACACCTTTAATCCCAGCACTGGGGAGGCAGAGGCAGGTGGATCGCTGTGAGTTCAAGGCCAGCCTGGTCTACAGAGTGAGTCCAGGCTAGCCAAGATTACACAGAGAAACCTTGTGTCAATAAACCAAAGAAGAAAAGGTTTATTCGTTATTCAGTAACAGTAATTAATGATTTATTACTTGTTATGTGAATCTGCTTGCTTGAGTTTGTGTGAACCATGTGTGTGCAGGGGCTCACAGAGGGCAGATCCCCTGGAACAGTTGTGAACCACCATGTGGGTGCTGGGAACTGAACCTGGGTCCCCTACAAAAGCAATAAGTGTTAACCACTAAGCTCTCTCCCTAGCTTTATTCTTTTCTCTTTCTTTCTCCCTTTTTCTTTCTTTCTTTTTTCTTTTTCTTTTTTTGATTTTTTTGAGAGAAGGTTTCTCTGTGTAGCCTGGGCTGTCCTGGACTCGCTTTGTAGACCAGGCTGGCCTCGAACTCACAGTGATCTGTCTTCCAGAGTGCTGGGATTACAGGCGTGTCCCGCCATGCCCAGCTACCTTATTTATTTTTAAAGACAGAGTCTCTCACTGAGCTCGGCCTCACTGGCTGGCTAGAGTGGCTGGCCAGTGAGCTCCCATGGTCCTCATGTCTCTGCAGTGTTCATTACTAGCTAGGATGACAGATGTAAACCACTGTGCCCCACTTTTCACATGGGTGCTGGGGATCTGAACTCAGGGACTCGTGTTTATACTGTAGGCATTTTACTGACAGTCCCTGATGATGATGATGATGATGACGATGATGATGATGACTGAGACCAGGTCTCACTATGATTGGCCTGAAATTTGCTATGTGGGTCAGGCTGGCCTCAAACTCACAGAGATCTGCTTGCATCTGTTTTCTGCATGGCTGGGATTAAAGGAGTGTGACATCATGCCTGGTCTGGTTGATTACTATTATTATTACTATTATTAGATAGTGTGTATGTGTGCGCGCGCGTGTGTGTATGTGTGTGTGTGCCTGTGTGTGCATGCATGTGTATGTATGTGTGTGTATCTATGTGTACACGCGCTCGTGTGTAGGTGCACATGTGTACAGGTGCCTTTGAAGGCTAGAGATCAGCCTTGGGTGTCATAGTTCAGGTGATGTACATCTTGCCTTTGAGGCAGGTCCTTTCCTTGGCCTGAAGCACACCGGTGAGGCCGGGCTGGAATGCATGGGCACTCATTGTAAGAAGTGGGTCCTCAGCTGGCCATGGTGGCGCACGCCTTTAATCCCAGCACTCCCAAGGCAGAGGCAGGTGGATCTCTGTGAGTTCGAGGCCAGCCTGGTCTACAAAGTGAGTCCAGGACAGCCAAGGCTTACACAGAGAAATTCTGTCTCAAAAAACGACGAGAGAGAGAGAGAGAGAGAGAGAGAGAGAGAGAGAGAGAGAGAGAGAGAGAAGTGGGTCCTCTGAGCTCAGTCCATTTTCTGGACTAACCTTTTTGTCCTCGGTTCCAGGCTCTGCCTTCCCCAATGGCACAAGTTCCAGGGGAAGTGGACAACATGGACGGCCCAGCAGCTTCCAACAACAACAACAACCCTGCAGCCCGCTGGGAGAGCCCTGATCGGGGCTGGGATCGCGAGGCTCCGGCAGCCTCCAACGCGGCCGCTTCACTCTTTGAGTGCTCTCGGATCAAGGCCTTAGCAGGTACCTGGAAAAGAGGTCTGGGAGGGCTGGCAGGACTCAGGGCGATGTGTGTGTGTGTGTGTGTGTGTGTGTGTGTGTGTGTGTGTGTGCGCCTCGGCGCAATCTTGATGGCCAGGGGTCCGCCTAGAGGGGTCGATCCCAGCACTTGAGTTCTTTGACCACTGAAATGAGACAGTTCTGTGTCTGAGGCGTCTGATGGGGTCACTGCGCCTATATGTGAACACTCCAAGCGTGGCCAGTGCTTCTTGAAGAATAACTTTAAATTCTACTTAGTTTTAATTTATTTTAATTGAATTGAGGGGATGGGACTTGGGACTGCTGGGCGAGGCAGTGGGGCTGCACAACTTTCTCTGTCTGTCTGTCTGTCTGTCTGTCTGTCTGTCTGTCTCCTCTCTCTCTCTCTCTCTCTCTCTCTCTCTCTCTGTCTCTCTCTCTCTCTGTTTTTGGTTCTTTGAGACAGGGTTTCTCTGTGTAGCCTTGGCTGTCCTGGACTCACTTTGTAGACCAGGCTGGCCTCGAACTCACAGCGATCCACCTGCCTCTGCCTCCCGAGTGCTAAAGGCATGGGCCACCACACTAGGCTCAGTCATATTTGTTTGCAATTAAGTCTGTGCACAGTGTGCATGCAGTACCGCAGGGACCAGAAGAGGGCGCTTGAACATCCTCATCTACTGTCATACACCTCTTCTTTTGAGGGAAAAGTGTTTCCTTGACCTTGGGATTTTAATTTTCCTGAGCTAGACTTGCAGCCAGAAGCCCTGGTAATCCTGCCTTTCTGGTCATCTCAGGGCTGAGGTTGCAGGCCTGCATGGGAGGCCTGGCTCCTTATGTGCGTGCTAGCACACAAACTCCGGTCCTAATGATCGTACAGTGAATGCTCTTACCCACTGAGCTGTCTCCCCAGCCACTGTTTCCTGTTGGTTTTCCAGTGTGTGTGTGTGTGTGTGTGTGTGTGTGTGTGTGTGTGTGTGTGTGCATGAGGTACAGGAGTAGCTGTGCTTTCCATGGCATACGTGACACGTGGGTGTCAGAGACGAACTCTGTGGACTCAGGTCTCCCCTTCCACTTCTTAACCTGGATTCCAGGGACTGAACACACGTCACCAGACTCGCTCAAGCAAGCATCTTTACCCACTGAGCCATGACACGAGCCGTGTTTGATTCTTGGTTTCATTCTTTTGTGTATACTCCCAGGCAGTTTCTTTTTCCTTGCTGTATAATATTCCACCATGTGGACATACCGCAGTCTATCTGCTCACCCGTTGTTGTGCTTTTGAGTTGTTTCAGGTCGGGACTGTTACAGATGGTGATTCCGGCAGCTTCTAGCACAGTTTTGGGCGGGGCATACACATTTCTGGGTGGCCAGTCCACACTGCTGGGAGTGAACGTGTGGAATCACATAGTGTGTGCGTTACCTGCTTTTGTGTTGCTGTGACCACAACATCCAATACAGGCACCTTAGGAGCACCCACACTTTTCACAGTTTTAGTTCAGAGTGGGTAGGGAAACCGCGGTGGAGTGTGTGGCAGGGGATTGTTACGTCTTGGTAGACCAGAAATAGAGAAGAGGTAAACAGGGGATAGTAACCTTCCACTCTACCCGTAATGGCCTATTTCCACCAGCCCTCAAAAGAGGATGACTACCAAAAACAAAACAACACACACACACACAGAAACACGAGTGCGTGCACACACACACGCCCACACATGCACATACACATGCCAAACAAACAAAACAACCACACACACCAAACAAAACACACGCACCCATGCGCGCCCCCCCATGACAAACAAACAAAACAACCACACACACACAGACACACACACCAAACAAAACACACGTGCGCACACATACACACACACACAAAAAAAAAAAAAGGAAGAAAGGAAGGAGAGGGAAAAAAAGAAAAAAGAAAAACACTAACTGGGACCAAGTGTTCAAAAAAATTCAGAGACATTTCAGAGTCGAGTCACATTGTTGTGTGTCTGATTTAGTGGAAATGGCCCCCTTGCGGTTTTTTGTTTGCTTTTTGCTTTCTTTTTAAAAATCATTTTCCATTCCCATCAGGACTATGTGAAAGACTAGGCTTTTTTCTTTTTTTAGGCTATCTTTCCAGCTTCTTTTTTTTAAATATTTATTTATTATTATGTATACCGTGCTCTGCCTGCATGTACACCTACAGGCCAGAAGAGGGTGCCAGATCTCACTGTGGATGGCTGTGAGCCACCATGTGGTTGCTGGGAATTGAACTCAGGACCTTTGGAAGTGCAGCCAGTGCTCTTAACCTCTGAGCCGTCTCTCCAGCCTTAGGTGCACATTTTAATCCCAGCACATATCTATTTGGATTTATTTGTACACAGAGATCTGCCTCCCAAATGAGGGCCTGACTTATAAACATGAATTCCCATGCATCAAATTCAGTCCCTTGTGCATGTGTGCGTGCATGGATGTGTGTGTACATGTGCGTGTGTGCGTGCATTGTACATGCACGGATGTCCGTGTGTGCATGCATTGTGCATGTGTACATGTGGGCATGTGTACATGTATGTGTGCATGTATGTGTGTACGTGCATATATTGTGCATGTGTACATGTGTGTACATGTATCTGGGTGCGTGTGCGTGCATGGATGTGTGTATGCATGTGCGTGTGTGCATGTGTGCCTGCCTGCTTGTGTGGGGGGGGGCAGCAAATACTTTCTGACTGTACTCCTTCCCAACCCTTCAACGTAGAAGATTTGAAGCCTGGAGGCGTAAGAGCCAGAGAGATGCTACAGGCACGGGGTGGGCTCACAAGAGTTGTCCAACTGTTAATATCCTATTTAAGAAAGCTTCCAGGGCCAGGTATGATGGCTCACGCCTTTAATCCCAGCACACAGGAGGCAGAGGCAGGTGGATCGCTGTGAGCTCGAAGCCAGCCTGGGTCTACAAAGCAAGTCCAGGACAGCAAAGGCTACAAAGAGAAACCTGGTCTTGAAACCCCACCCACCCAGAAAAAAAGAAGGAAAGAGAGAAAGAAAAAGAAAAAGAAGGTCCAAAGCTTGCCTAAGCAAAATTAGTTCAAATTCAATGTGTACAACTTATTGTGACTGTTTCTAAATAAAAAATAAAAGGAAGGTGGGAATATCTCTCAGTGGTAGAGCCCCTGCCTAGAATCCCCCAGTGAGGGGCTGGGGGTGTGGCTCAGTGGTAGAGCCCCTGCCTAGAATCCCCCAGTGAGGGGCTGGGGTGTGGCTCAGTGGTAGAGCCGCTGCCTAGCATCCCCCAGTGAGGGGCTGGGGCGTGGCTCAGTGGTAGAGCCCCTGCCTAGAATCCCCCAGTGAGGGGCTGGGAGCGTGGCTCAGTGGTAGAGCCCCTGCCTAGAATCCCCCAGTGAGGGGCTGGGGTGTGGCTCAGTGGTAGAACCCCTGCCTAGAATCCCCCAGTGAGGGGCTGGGGTGTGGCTCAGTGGTAGAGCCCCTGCCTAGCATCCCCCAGTGAGGGGCTGGGGCGTGGCTCAGTGGTAGAGCCCCTGCCTAGAATCCCCCAGTGAGGGGCTGGAGGCGTGGCTCAGTGGTAGAGCCCCTGCCTAGAATCCCCCAGTGAGGGGCTGGGGGCGTGGCTCAGTGGTAGAGCCCCTGCCTAGAATCCCCCAGTGAGGGGCTGGGGTGTGGCTCAGTGGTAGAGCCCCTGCCTAGAATCCCCCAGTGAGGGGCTGGAGGTGTGGCTCAGTGGTAGAGCCCCTGCCTAGAATCCCCCAGTGAGGGGCTGGGGGTGTGGCTCAGTGGTAGAGCCCCTGCCTAGAATCCCCCAGTGAGGGGCTGGGGGTGTGGCTCAGTGGTAGAGCCCCTGCCTAGAATTCCCCAGTGACGGGTTGAAGGCGTGGCTCAGTGGTAGAGCCCCTGCCTAGAATCCCCTAGTGAGGGGCTAGGGGTGTGGCTCAGTGATAGAGCCCCTGCCTAGGATCTCCCAGTGAGGGGCTGGGGGTGTGGCTCAGTGGTAGAGCCCCTGCCTAGAATCCCCCAGTGAGGGGCTGGGGGTGTGGCTCAGTGGTAGAGCCCCTGCCTAGAATCCCCCAGTGAAGGGCTTGGGTGTGGCTCAGTGGTAGAGCCCCTGCCTAGAATCCCCCAGTGAAGGGCTTGGGTGTGGCTCAGTGGTAGAGCCCCTGCCTAGAATCCCACACCAGACTTCATTTTATTGTTTCTTAACCGATGAGAAACTTAACATTGTGACCACTGTGATTTGGGGATGTCACTGTATGTGCTAAGCTGCTGTAACAACTAGAGCCAACTGCACATGGCGGAAAGGGTTCTGAAGCTTGCTCTTCCCTTCTGGAACGTTCTGTGGTGAGCAGCCCTTGCCAGGAAGACCCCAACAAGGCACTCAGTGAATTTCTTTCTGTCATGTGCTCTGTGGCCCATGGCTTTGTACCTTGTAGGAGTTGGGAGTTGGGAAAGGAATAGAAACTAAGATGTAGCCAGTCGTGGTGGCGCAGGCCTTTAATCCCAGCACTCAGGAGGCAGAGGCAGGTGGGTCGCTGTGAGTTCGAGGCCAGCCTGGTCTACAAAGCGAGTCCAGGACAGCAAAAGCTAACACAGAGAGACCCTGTTTCAACCACCTTGCTCCCAAAAAACCCAAGGTGTAATTCTCTTTCTCTGTTTCTCTCTCTGTCTCTCTCTGTCTCTCTCTCTTCTCTCTCTGTCTCTCTGTCTCTCTCTCTGTCTCTGTCTCTGTCTCTGTCTCTCTCTCTCTCACTTTTAGTTATAAAACACAGATCCAGGCCGGGCGTGGTGGCGCACGCCTTTAATCCCAGCACTCAGGAGGCAGAGGCAGGCAGATCGCTGTGAGTTCGAGGCCAGCCTGGTCTACAAAGCGTGTCTAGGACAGCCAAGGCTACACAGAGAGACCCTGTCTCAAAAAAACAAACAAAACAAGAATAACAACAAAAAAACAACAACAACAACAACAAAAAAACACAGATCCACCAAAAGTTAAAAAGATGGAACAGACAGAAAGTGATCAATAGTTGCATTTCCTTCTTTCTTTTTAAAGATTTACTTATTTACCATGGATAGTGCTCTGCCTGTATGTACCCCTGCAGGCCAGAAGAGAACATCAGGTCAAATTATAGATGGTTGTGAGCCACCATGTGGTTGCTGGGAATTGAACTCAGGATCTTGGAAGAGTAGTCAGTGCCCTTAACCTCTGAGCCATCTCTCCAGCCCCATTATCTGCATTTCTAGAGCAGAGAGCACTTGGAAAGCAAGGCAGGAGGATTCAAAGGGCAGCCTGGGCCTTACAGTGAGACCCTGTCTCAGAAAACCAAATACTACAGGGCTGGAGAGATGTGGTTAAGGGCACTGACTGTGCCTCCAGAGGTCCTGAGTTCAATTCCTGGCAGTCACATGGTGTCTCACAACCATCTATAGTGTGATCTGGTGCCCTCTTCTGTCCTGGAGATGTACATGCAGGCAGAACACTGTATACATAATAAATAAATAAATATTTTTTTAAATAAATAAATCTTTTTAAAAAAGAAAATTCCAGAAATAATAATTACATCATAAAATACATTTCAGTGTATCATATTATTTTCCTATTCTACTTAGTGACTTCATTTATTTTATTTATTTTTGTTTGCTTGGTTTGAAACAGAGTATCTCTATCCCTGGCTGTCCTGGAACTCACTTTGTATACCAGGCTGGCCTTGAACTCATAGAATCCTGCCTGCCTCTGCCATGCTGAGCGCTGGGATGACAGGCGTGTGCCATCACACCCAGCTTTTGTTTGTTTGTTTTGAGACTGGCCATGTAGCCTTGGCTGTCCTGGAACTCACTCTGTAGAACAGGCTGGCCTCGAACTCACAGAGATCCGTCTGTGTCTGCTCCTCACTGCTGGGATTAAAGGTGTGTGCCAGCACAGCCAGGCCACTGTGTGTTTTGTCTTGTGTTGTGTTGGAGTGGCGGATTGAGGCTGGGACTGTCCTACACAGCCGACTCTGGCCTTGAACTTGTGAACTTCTGATCCATCTTTCCCTGCATCCTGAGTTCTGGTACAGCCTGGAAATTCAAACTTTCAAACTTTTCAGTTTTAAGCTGGCCATGCTGGTCTGGAGAGACTGAGGCAGGCAGGGGGATGGTGAGTTCAAGGTCAGCCCGTCCTATGACGTAAGAACCAATGTCAATAAACTAATAAATCAGTAAATATAAGACACTTGAAGCGTATCTCACATTAGGAGACGCTACAGAGAGATGGCTCAGTGGTCAGGCTTGAGGTGTAACCCTGACTTCAAATCCCATGTGGTGGAGGGAAAGGGCTGAGTCGCACAGATTATCTTCTGACCTTTCCGTATGCAGGATCTATCCATCTGTGATGTGTGCATGCGTGCGTGCGTGCGTGTGTGTGTATGTGTGGGTGTGTGTGCGCGCGCGCGCGCGCGTGCGCGCGTGCGTGCGCTGTGATTCTGAGCTCATGTTTCCCTCCCTCCTGATAAAAGGAGGAAGAAGGGACGGAGGGAAGGAGAGACAAGGAAAGGGTGGAGAAATGCTCAGTGGGTAATGGTGCTTGCCTCCAAGCCACACGGCCTGTGTTTGGTTCCCCAGACCCCACGGAAAATATTTAAAGTGGGGAGGGAAGCGCATGCCTGTAATCCCAGCACTCACGGGGGCAGTGGCAGTCAGACTGATGTGAGTTCAAGGCCAGCCTGGTCTACAAAGTGAGTCCAGGACACAGAGAAAGCGTGTCTCAAAAAACCAAAAACCAAACCAAACCCAAAACCAAACCAACCAACCAATCATGCAAAAAGTAAGGAGGGAGATAGCTAGCTAGAATCACACCACACACACACAAGCACACACACGCACGCGCGCGCGTGCGCACACACACACACACACACACACACGCACACACGCCCACAGCCCCCACATACACACACATGCACATACCCACCCACACACACATTTACACACCACACACACATGCACACAACCCACACACACATGCACACATGTACCCACCACACACACATGCACACAACCCACACACACATGCACACATGTACCCACCACACACACATGCACACACACACCCGTGCACACCCCCACACCCCACACACATGCACACACCACACACATGTACCCACTACACACACATGCACACAACCCACACACACATGCACACACATGCGCGCGCATGCACACTCCACACGCGCACACGCGCGCGCACACACACACACACACACACACACACACACACACAGAGGCATCACAGATGGATACATCCTTAAAGATTTCTCTGAGAGCAAGCAAAGTGTAAAATGGACTTTCTCCCTCTGCTCATCCAGGCTCTTGGGAGCTGTGTCTGGGCAGGGGTGGCTTTGGACATGCCTGTCTCCAGGGGCTGCACAGTGTCCCCTGTGCTCCCTCCTCCACCTCCCACAGCAGTCAGGAGACACTTTATTCCTTCTTCTTCACATGGACCAGGCAAGCACGCTACCCCTGAGCTAGGTCTCCGCCCATGGGCATCTGATCCTTACCCCCAAGCAAGCCCTCAATTCATCTCCTGCCCCTGGCTCTGACAGCTTCTGCCTTGGTCCAGCCTCAGCCTCGCTCGCTCTCCTAGGTCCCTTCCCCAGTCTCACTGAGCCTCTGACCTTCTTTTTTTTTTTTTTTGGTCTCTTTTTGAGACAGGGTCTCTCTGTGTAGTCCTGGCTGTCCTGAACTCGCTTTGTAGACCAGGCTGGCCTCGAACTCACAGTGATCCACCTGCCTCTGCCTCCTGAGTGCAGGGATTAAAGGCGTGCACCACCACGCCTGGCTTGAGCCTCTGACCTTCTTGCCCTCTCCATTATAGGGCCAATGAAAGCCCTAAACTGTGGCTCTCTTCTTGACTCCCCTCATCCTTAACTCTCAGCCCCGTTCCCCCAGTGCCCGTGTGTGTGTAAGGGCTTCACTTACTAATCAGAGCTCTATGCCACTATGATGCCCATCAAGTATTGCGTGGATGAGCTGGGTGTGGTGGCACGTGCCTTTAATCCCGGGAGGCAGGGGCAGGTGGACCTCTGTGAGTTCGAGGCCTCCCTGGTCTACAGAGCTAGTTCAGGACAGTCAAGGCTACACGGAGAAATCCTATCTTGAAAAAAACCCAACAACAACAAACCAACCAACCAACCAACCAAATGCATGCATGAATGAATGAAGTCAGTCAGGACAGCAAGCTAGGAAGGTTTCCCGTGGGAATATGGTATCTTGGGAAAAGTGTAGAACACAGGTTATGGCATCACTAGGCACATAGCGGTATGGGAGGCGTCCAGGCAGGAGGAGGTACCCGGGGCAAATCTTGGGCCAGTAAACGATCGATCGGAGGGTGATGGCGGGTGATGGCGGGCGATGGAGGGACGCCCGAAGCAGATGAGGAACTCCTGGCAAGGCTGGGCTCCTCAGTCTCTGTTTTCTTCCAGACGAGCGGGAGGCTGTGCAGAAGAAAACCTTCACCAAGTGGGTGAATTCGCACCTCGCCCGCGTGGGCTGCCACATCGGGGACCTGTACGCAGACCTTCGGGATGGCTTCGTGCTCACCCGGCTCCTGGAAGTGCTGTCGGGCGAGCAGCTGGTGAGCGGGTCTTTCTTGATAGCTGGCGGGGAGTAAGGGCTGGATTCTAATCAGGGTCCTGGCTGAGGGAGAGGTAGAGCCCCAGTTGTGTGCAAGAGACCCCCTTATTCAGCCAGGCGGTGGTGGCGCATGCCTTTAATCTCAGCACTCGGGAGGCAGAGGCAGTTGGATCTCTGTGAGTTCGAGGCCAGCCTGGTCTACAAAGCGAATCCAGGACAGCCAAGGCTAACACAGAGAGACTCTGTCTCGAAAAACCAAAAAAAAAAAAAAAAAAAAAAAAAAAGAGACCCCCCTTATTCAGTTTGGTGGGGGCGGGGCCCAGTTGAAGGGGGGGTCTCTTTTAGAGGGGGTAGAGTCCCGTTGGAGAGGTGGAGCTTTTTGAAAGAGGTGGGGCTAATGCGGGGGTTGGGGGGAAGGGCGTGTCTGTTGGAGGGGGCGGGGCTCTAGAGGGATGCTCTGTTGGGGGGCTAGGGAGGGGTGGAGCTGGCAGTGCGGAGGTGTCAAGGGGCGTCTCTGTCAAGCAGGAAGAACTTAAGAGATAGAGAATTAATGAGCTGATGGAGGGGCGTAGGGGGTGCAGCCGTGAGGCAGTCTAGGTCGGTAGGGTGAGATCTAGGTCACGGGTGTCTGAGGACAGAGGCAGCTAATGAGTGCTGTGTGAGTTTGTCTTGTTGTTTGGGCCGGGGCTGTGATTTTTGGGTCTGATGGACCACATCTCAAACAGTGGGATTAGGATGGGCAGCAAGTCACTGAGGGACGTTAAAACCCGGAACTCCCCTTGACGTGAGGGGCACAGCAGTGTAGGAACAAAGCCATGGGCAGGAGCTGCGCTACCAAAATAAATAAATAAATAAATAGGAACAAAGCCATGGGCAGGAGCTGCGCTACCAAAAAATAAATAAATAAATAAATAAAAAATAAAAATAAAAAAAAATAAAAAAAAGAAAGAAAGAAAAAAGAAAAGAAAGGGTCCTATAGTAGGGCACCAGGGGAGGCGAGGGGCTTCACGATGAGGGGTGTTAGCCAGGTCAAGAGCTTGAGTAAATCCTGAAGGGATGTTCACTTGAAAGTACTAGCCCTGGGCTGAAGAGATGGCTCAGTCGTTAAGAGCACTGGCTGCGCTTCCAGAGGATCCTGAGTTCAATTCCCAGCAACCCACATGGTAGCTCACAACCCTCTGTGGTGGGATCTGGCGCCCTCTTCTGGCCTGCAGGAGCATATGCAGGCAGAGCACTGTATACATAATAATAAATAAATTTTTTAAAAAAAGAAAAGAAAATGCTCTGGAGTCAGATTTTATAAATAAATAAATAAAAAAGAAAGAAAGAAAAATGAAAGTACTAGCCGTGAAAAGAAACAAGGGCTTGTGGAGGGAGGGAAAGCATGAGACCGCATCTTACCCCTGCAGAGTCCGGGCTAGCTTGGAACTCACTCTCTGGCCTTGAGCCCAAGGAGAAAGAGGCCAGAGTCTGGGGTGAGATTGAAGGGGCGTGGCCTTGGCCGTGAGCGAGGCAGAGCCAGGTCCTCCATCACCCAATGCCCCTGCTGCCCTAGCCGAGGCCCACCCGCGGCCGCATGCGGATCCACTCCCTGGAGAACGTGGACAAGGCCCTGCAGTTCCTGAAGGAGCAGCGTGTGCACCTGGAGAACGTGGGGTCACACGACATCGTGGATGGGAACCATCGGCTGACTCTGGGGCTGGTCTGGACCGTCATCCTTCGCTTCCAGGTGACTGTCCCCTGCCCCCCGCCCCCCCCCGCGCCCTCCCCCCCCCGGCGCCCCCTCCCCCCGCTCCCCTGCCCCCCCACGCCTCTTCACCCCCCCCCACTCCCCATGACCTCTGCACCCAACCCCCCGCTGCCCACTGCGGGGAGTGGGGTTTAGGGGTGCGCCCCCACCTACTTACTCACTTGCTCCTCTCCCAAATTTTCCTCGCACGTAACCAGGTTGTGGGGATGAAAACAATGACAAAATATAATCGCGGTAGCGCTCACTGCCGTAACCATACCGACAGTTTACACTTCCGTACTCTGTGCTAAACGTCGGCATTTAGTACGCACAGAACCTCTTAAATTAGGTAGCGTTAATTAGCTCACTTTACCAATGAGGAAACTGGTGGGTTTTAAAAATTGCATTTTACGTGTTTGTGCATGCCAGAGCGAGTGTGGAGGTCAAAGGACAGAGCTGAGCTCCTAACCCTAACCCTAACCCTAACGTCCTCCCGCTACATGGGTTTTGAGAATTGAACTCAGCAGCCCAAGGCTTTTTTTTCTTCCCCCCTTCCCGAGACAGGGTCTCTCTGTGTAGCCCTGGCTGTCCTGGAACTCACTCTGTAGACCAGGCTGGCCTCGAACTCACAGAGATCCGCCTGCCTCTGCCTCCCGAGGGCTGGGATTAAAAGTGAGTGGCCCAACTGGTAGGCTTTTTTTCTTGGCAGGGGGTCGGGGTGCGCGGGGTGTTGAGACAGGTTCCCACTATGTAGCCTAGGCTGGCCTCAGATTCTCTGTGATCTAAGCCTTCATCTCTGCACGCAGCTTGGCGGGTTTAACATGCTCAGTTGTGTGCGGCTGTGCCCTACTACGGAAATGAGCAGACAGACTTCCTGCTTTTATAGACCTCACACTGGGATAAGGACCACTGGCAATAAACACAAACATGGCTACAGCAGGCATGCAGGGGGAAAAGGAGCCTCCTTAGGCAGAGGAAACTACTCCCCTCACCGCTACAAGATGATCTGCCTGTATAAGGTCCTGCGTGGGGGAGGCACAGGGCTGAAGAGAATTTTGTTTTTTTGTTTTTTTTTTTTTGTTTTTTTTTTTTTTTGGTTTTTCGAGACAGGGTCTCTCTGTGTAGCCTGGGCTGTCCTGGACTCACTTTGTAGACCAGGCTGGCCTCGAACTCACAGCGATCCGCCTGCCTCTGCCTCCCGAGTGCTGGGATTAAAGGCGTGCACCACCACGCCCGGCAGAGAATTTTGTTTTTTTAAAGCTTTACAGAGGACAAACAAAAGCTAGGCAGGAAAGAAGATTATTTTCAAGCAGCTAAGGGATATAAAGTGTCATGGTAGTGTTACTGAGATTTGGTCAGCTGATGGCTGGGTTGCACACACAAACCGAGGGTGTGCCCTGTAAGACTCAGCAGTAAAGCACCTGCCTAGCAACCCTAGGAGAGACATGGAGGATGCAAAGACATTGAGATTGTGGCGCACACCTTTAATCCTAGCACTCGGGAGGCAGAGGCAGGTGGATCTCTGTGAGTTCGAGGCCAGCCTGGTCTACAAAGCGAGTCCAGGACAGCCAGGGCTCTGTGTAACAGAGAAACCCTGTCTGGAAAAACCAAACCAAACCAAATCCAAAAATCCAACAAACAAACAAACAAAAAAAGAATACTTGGGTTAGTGACCTGGGGGAGGAGGAAGAGAGAGGAGATGATCTCAGGAGGATTAGCTGAGCTAAGAAGTCGGCAATAATACAGGGGTTTTGTTGCTGTTGTTGTTGAGACACATGTCACTTGTTGCTAAGGTGGCCTTGAACTCTCCAGGTAGCTGAGGATGACCTTGAACCCCTGATCCTTCTTGCCTGCCTCCCAGGTGCTGAGATTACCGACGTGTGCCACCGTGCCAGTTTAGAGATTTAAAAAAATTTTTTTGAGATTAAAAAAAATTTTTTTTACTTGTATTTTATGTGCATTGGTGTTTGGCCTACATGCATGTCTGTGTGAGGGCGTCAGATCTTGGAGTTAGAAACAGTGGTGAGCTGCTATGTGGGTGCTGGGAATTGAACCCGGGTCCTTTGTAAGAGCAGTCAGTGCTCTTAACCACTGAACCATCTCTCCAGCCCTGGAGATTTCGGTTTTGTGTTTTTGTTGTTGTTGTTGTTGTTTTGTTTTGTTTTGTTTTGTTTAAAGTCAAGGGCAGATGCATAATCAAATCTAGAAAGATCCTCTGGATTGGAAGGAGAGGGCACTTAACCAGCTTCATCTACAGTGTTATGAAAGGAGGGGTTGAGGGGACAGCCAGATCAGGACCAGGGTAGGGATATGGGAAGAGAAGGAATATAGGTTAAAGAACAAAACAAAACAAAACAAAACAAAACAGGGGGCTGGAGAGATGGCTCAGAGGTTAAGAGCACTGGCTGCTCTTCCAAAGGTCCTGAGTTCAATTCCCAGCCAGCCACATGGTGGCTCACAAGCATCTATAATGAGATCTGGTGCCCCCTTCTGGTATGTGGGTGTATGTGCAGGCAAAGCACTATATACATAATAAATGACTCTTAAAAAAAGCAACAGCAACCCAGATCTAACCAATGGACAGGACAGTCTCCACAGTTGAGTGGAGAGTGGGGACTGACTTTCATACGAACTTGGGTACACCATATTTGACCACGTCCCTTTGATGGGGAGACATAGTGGCACTCAGAGGAAGGACAGCAGGCTACCAAGAAGAGACTTGATAACCTATGAGCATATACAGGGGGAAGAGGTCCCCCTCAGTCGCAATCATAGGGGAGGGGAGTAAGGGGAAAATGGGAGGGAGGGAGGAATGGGAGGATACAAGGGATGGGATAACCATTGAGATGTAATAGGAATGAATTAAATAAAAAAAGATATAAAAAAAACCCAGCAACAACAAAAAGCAAAACAACAACAACAACAACAAAACAAAAACAAAGAAACAAACAAAGGCTACACAGAGAGACCCTGTCTTGAAAAACAACAACAACAAAGAAGGGATTTAGGAAAAACAGGAAGTGGGTGGCCTTAGATTTACTCCTTCTATTCTACGTGTATGAATTCTTGGCCTGTGTGCATGTGTGCGCGCCACATACATGCCTCGTGCTCTTGGGGGTCAGAAGGGGGGCACTGAATCTCCTAAAAGTGGAATGACAGGTAGTTGTGAGCCACCACGTGCGTGTGGGGAATCGAACCCAGGATTTCTGCAAGAGCAACAAGTTCTCCTGACAGCTGAGCCTTCTCTCCACACCTATTATATTTTTCCTTTAATTTATGTGTCTCTGTGTGGGTAGGTGCATGTAAATGAGCGTGAGAGACAAGAGGTGACAGGTCCCGACGGAGCCGGAGTCACGGGCAGCCGTGAGCTACCGGAAATGCGAGCTATGACCTGAACTTGAGTGCTGAGTAACAACAGTCTGCACTCTTTTGGTTGTTTTGTTTTTCGAGACAGGGTCTCTCTGTGTAGCCTTGGCTGTCCTGGACTCACTTTGTAGACCAGGCTGGCCTCGAACTCACAGCGAACCGCCTGCCTCTGCCTCCCGAGTGCTGGGATTAAAGGCGTGCGCCACCACCGCCCGGCTTCAGTCTGCACTCTGAACTGCTGAGGCATCCTTCCAGGCTCACTCAAAGCCAGTTCTTGAGCCTAGGATCTAGTCATCAAATACCC